>NC_092051.1:95075039-95375039 GCF_003086295.3 Arachis hypogaea | reverse complement strand
TGGACAACCTTGTAACTACCAACAAGCCCCACCATGTGCTTATAGGCCATCCTCTCAACATAACTTCGAACCACCACGCTCACAAGCTTCTTTTCACCATTCACCACTACATGATCCTCATTTACCCCAGTTCCAATCCAATCACTCCCAAACACCACCACTTCCCCCTGTGCCATATCCAAATCTATCACCCCGAGAATCAGAGCTTTGCCTCAAGGAAACAGTAAATCGACTTTAAACAACCCTTCATCAACTGGAGCAATCAATAAGTCAATTATCTTCTAGACGTTCGAACATTCAAGGACCTTCCACAGCCCCATGTGGACAGTCTAATGAAGAGCGTAGCATGAAAGAAATACTAGAAACTCCAGTGGACAAGACAGATCATGGCTTCGTACTGGAACAAGTAGAAGAAGCTGTCATTATTGAAAAAGAAGAGTTGGTTGAAGACTTAGGAGACGCTGAACTTCCATGGGAAGCCAGAGTTGTGGAAAATTCTGTCAAGGATGTTACAATTGATGCTAAGGAGGATTGTGCGCAATCTCCAAGGCAGGTATTTCCTGAAAAACTAGATAGAATAATCCAAGAAGCAAGTTTCCTTGATGATGATAATGAACTTGCATCCGCAAGTGAATTCTCTGAGATGAAAGAATCTTCCCCAAGCGAATACGAAGATGATACGGAGGTAGATTTCTCTCAACCTCCAATCTATGACACAAGTGATGAGGAGGACATAGATGGCTTTGATCAGGACATGGAAACATTTGAAGAATCTTGCAAAGAAGTGGAGAATTTCACAGAAGATCACAAGGGAGTAGAACTCACAGAACCACTGGAACCACCTACCCCAAGGCCATTACCACCCAATACAAGCTTCAAGTGAGTACAATCCTTAACTTTTAACTGTATTTTTCCACTTGAATATGGTTTGCTTGAAACAGATGGCCAGCTTAGAGCTCTCTGTAGCTTTAAGAGTAAAAGGGAAATGGCTCGTACTCGGAGCTGGTGCACAAGGTTCAATAAGGTTCCACGCTTCAACTTGAAGTGCACGGATTGGCATCATGATCAACCAAATGGATCTCGGAAAACGTTTGGTTATCCTGGTGAGAATCTAATCTCTAAACGGCCCAGATGGAAAAGTATAGATCAAGACGAAGGCGGATTTAAAAGCAAAGTTTGGGATCCTAGAATCTATACTGACATTCGTCACCCCGAGAGTTTGAGAATCTGTTTGAAGCTGCTCAGAAACTTCACGTGCCTAGTTTGGGACCCCGGAGGCTATTGGCATTCCAAGCATTGGTAGAGATTTCTGGATGAATTTAAGCATAAGCCGCCATAACAGGAAGCTCATCCAATGTCCAACTTAAGGACTTTAACTAAAAGTGCTAGGTGGGAGACAACCCACCATGGTATGATCGTTTATTTTTCAATTTTTATTTCATTTTGTTTGTTTTCAAGTTTTATTTTATTTTATAATATTGAACCTGGAATTTTGCATCGCATTCATATTAATCATTGCATTCTGCATACTGCATAAAAAAAAAGAAAAGGTGCTCTACGCGACCGCATCATCCATGCGATTGCGTCAAATGGTGTAAAACATTACCCACGCGACCGCGTCATCCACGCGGCCGCGTGACCTGGAGATCGGCGTAAAGATCCAACGTCCAGAAAGTTAGGCTGGAATCGTGCGGCCATTGTGCGTTTCGCACAATTGACCCACGCGATCGCGTCACTTGCACAATATCAATCCCACGCGACCGCGTAAGCGACGCGATCGCGTCGCATGGATTGCACCACACCCTAAAAGGAGACAGAGAGTTGCGCTGAAACGACGCTGGATTTATGCGTTTAGCACAAATTTCAGCGATGCGATCGCATGCCCTAGGCGATCGCGTCATTCACTCTTTTTGCCCTCCACGCGATCGCGTCACACCCTTTTTTTTGCTCCAGCCACGCGACCGCGTCCCCCACGCAGCCGCGTGGATTCAAACTTATAACCCCCCAGAGACGCGAACCCTACCAGTCGCGCCTCCCCCCCCCCCAAACCTTTCTTCTCCCTCTCTTCTCCTCCAATCCAACCATCATCACCCAGCCACCACCACGCCACCGCCGACCACCCAGAACCTGCCACCACCCACCCCCTTCCTCCTTCCCCCTTCTTTCTTCTTCTTCCTTCTCCTCCCTCCCTCCAATGCCACTGCCCCCTTCCACGACCACCACCCACTGCCGCCGCCCCATCCCAGCCGCACCCCCCATCCGCCACCCACCCCTACCCCTACTTTCCCTCCATGTCCCTCCGAACAGCATCACCACCGCCGCGCCAGACGCCGTCACCACCACCCCCAGCCACCTTTCTGCCCACTCTCCCTAGTTCGCTTACAGGTTCCGCCGAATGCCACCCTTTTATCCTTTCGTCGTTAGTTCCTATTTTTTTTCTGTTATTGTTCATCTTTAGGCTAGTTAGATATGTATGTTGTAGTGGATTTTAGGATGTTAGGTAGCCTAGGATGTGGTTAGTGGATTTAGGTCTCTTTAATTGCACTGTTCTTGTTTCTTGTTTCATTATTTTCGCAATTCTGCTGATGTTGTGCTGTTAGTTTTGTTCATATGCTATAATTTCTTGTTTTCTGCTGCTCTTTACTCTGAATTTTCATGTTTATATTCCTTATATGTAAGTACAGCTTTAATTTTGATTCATATGAACTATTTGACTGCTGTTTATTTTTTGGGACAATCCAATTTTAGCCGGAATACTGCCCAAATTTCTGTAAAATGTTTCCATTCATGTTTTGGTTTTGCCATTTTGAAATCTGTTTTACTCTGCTTTAACCAAACCATTCATGAATGCCCGGGCAAGTTTTCTTATCCTTTTTGATTTCCTGGTTCCTACACTGCATTTTTGATGTTTGATTCCAAATTTCTGCTTTCTCTGTATCTATTTGAATCATCATCAAATTGTTTTACTTGTTTGGATATGAGTTACTTATCGCTTCTAACTGTGAATACTTGTTACTTGGAATATTTTCATTATGCCACTTACTTTAACCCACTTCTACTAACTCACTAATTTTCACTTCCTAAACTCTTTTTCAATTCTAACCAACCTAACCTTTCAAAAACTTCTTTTCTGATTTTCTTTCGCTTTCTCTTAACATTCTAACCAAGGCATGATGTTTATTTTTCTATTTCACATGAATTCTATTCCATTTTGGATTGTAAATTCTTCTTTTCAAACTTTTAACTCCTATTCAATCCTTAATGCACATTTACTTAGCTCATATTCATTACTCTCCTGCTCCTTTGCCACTATGTGCTTCTTTTGTTAATTGCCTCCTTGATTTCCTGTTTTTATTATATCCTTGAATTCTATTTTTTAGGATGTCGGACTCCCACAGAAAAGGGAAAGAAAAGGCAACAACTGGCAAACAGAAAAGAGGAGAAGCCTCTATGTCTATCATAGATCTCATGCATGATGCCTCCTTGCGGGAGAAAAATTTTACCCCGCAGGAGAAGGCCGACCAGCTAATCCCTGCTACTGATCCAGTAAAGTTTGCAAACCGATACTGTGAGCTGCGGTATCCGGTGTTTGCAACCTCCAGAAACCTATACCTGGAGAGGACTCTGAAGATCCCAGAAGAACTCCAGCAATACACCTCTGACCAGATCAAACAAAGAGGCTGGTTCTTCCTGGAGAGACCTCTGACTGAGGTCAATGTATCTTGGGTTAGAGAATTCTACTGCAATTACTTCAAGACTTCCCTAGATGCAGTGAACCTTAGAGGAAAGCAGATTCTGGTTACTAGAGAGGCCATTGAAGATGTTTTGAAGCTTCTGCCTAAGATTGATTAGCTGGATAGTTATTAGAAAGTTGAGCAAGACATGCACTTTATGCGATTTGATTGGGATGCAGTCAAGGTCCGGATAGCCCTTGACCCGACAGTTCCTTGGATTATAGGTCAGAACACCACCATGCCAAAGGGAATCAAGCGGATCTACTTGAATGATGAGGCTCGGCTATGGCATTAGATTCTTAGTAACTTCATTATGCCGAGTACTCACGAGACTGAGATACCAGCCGCTACGGCCACTCTCCTTTGGTGTGTGATAGAGGGTAAGGACCTGTACCTGCCACGCTTTATCCGGTACTATATGGCCAGGGTCCACGTACGAGGCACTCTTCCCTTTCCTTATCTGGTTACACAGCTAGGCCGTCGAGTTGACGTGCCTTGCGAGGATGCTGATGAAAAGCCACCTGCTGCAGAATGCAAGAAGATTATCCCTCACAGCAGGAACTTTCTGGCTTTGGGCTACAGACCTCCTTTCCTCACTACTACTGCTGACACAGCCACACCATCTGCCGGCCCCTCTTCTTCCACAGCTACCCCTGCCACCACCACTGCACCTCCACCTGCCCCAGAGCCCATCTATCATCTAGTGCACTGCTTGTTCCGATGGCTTGACCAGATGGAGCGTCGCAACAAGCGACGCTATGAGCACCTGAAGCTGATGATATGCTCTGGCGACATCCTCTCCGAGCCTGACACACCATTCGAGGCATATGAGGAGGAGACGGATGATTCCGAGGCAGAGACCCATCCACAGCAGGAGGCAGAGCAGGCAGGCACCCAGCAGGCAGCACACCATCAGGAGGTTCCGCCTCAGATTCAGGCTGTAGACCCTGAGATCCCTCTTCAGTCAGCACCTCCTCCACAGCAGTCAGACCCTCAGATCACCACCTCAGAGACCCCAGCTACCCGTCCTTCCAGTGATGACACCCCTTTACACCCTGCTTGAGTGAGCATCGGGGACGATGCTACATTTTAAGTGTGGGGAGGTCACCATCTCTGGCGTATATTTTTTTGGTGAACCACTACATACTCTTTCTATTTTGCTACTTTTTCTGTATTTTCTCTTTATTTTTATTTTCATTTTCTTAGTACTTATACATTGTTGTTTTTATGTATTTTTACTCTATTTTCTACATGTTGCATTTCAGTCATATTTTAGCCATTTAGTTTTAGTTGCAATTCTAACTTATTAGTTATAGAAATTGTGGATTAATTAGTATAGTTTACCCTTTTTAGCATAAGATAGCTTAGTTTAAATTGAAAAATATAAAAAGGAAGTAAACTAGGAACTTGAACACAATAGAAACAATCCACAAACCTTGTATATATAGCATTACATGTTAGTTAGTTAACAATATTTCATCAAGGAAAAACACTAGAACTTTAAAAGCCATTCAATATAAGTTTTACATTGAGAATAATGGGAATTTTTAACTAAACCTGCATGACATACATAACTGATAAATGATTTTTGAGCTATAGAACACACAGCCTGTGAGTTTTGAGCTTAATTGTATGGTTACATTCAAACCATAATATTTTATTCCTGTGTGTTCCGCCCTTCTTGTTTATTCTGATGTTCTTTACTTTGTTTTAATCTATATGTCCGATTATAGAATAGAAATACATACCAAGAGAGTGATTGAGGCCATTATTTGATTTTAGCTCACTTATCCCAAAATAGCCTACCCTTTACATCACCTTTGTTAGCCCCCTTGAGCCTTTAAATCCCCTTTTATTCTATCAGCCACATTACTAGCCTTAAGCAGAAAGACAAAATAAAAATCCCAAGTTGAATCCTTGGTTAGCTTAAGATAGGAAGTATGTATGGTTTAAATGTGGGAAAATCTATTGGGAACATGGATAATAAAAACAAAAGGTAGAAAAGTTAAAAAGAATAAAATAACTCAAAATAAAAGTTTTGGGAAGCATGCTCATGTAAAACCAAAATAATTGAATTACCATGTGCATTAAAAAAAAGTGTTATGAATAAAGGGGACACAAAAAGAATTCTCCAATTGTGAAATAAAGCAATGCACATGGGATAAAAATAAACATTGAGATATGAGCATGTAACATCAAAAGTAAGAAAATATAGAAAATAGGTAAAGAAGCTTTGATTTAGAAAGTATGTATGTTAGGTGAGATCTTAGTCTAATTAAGGATTCACTTATTAGCTCACTTAGCCTTATACATATACCCTTACCTTTACCTTGGCCCCATTACAACCTTACTTAAAGACCTCATGATTTTTGGTATGACTATATTCTATGATTGTTGATTGGTTAGATGAAGAACAAAGTTATAGAAAGTAAGAATAAAAAGAAGAATAGAGTGATTAACCCAATAAACACTAAGTGATTAGAGAGTAAGCACAAAATCCAGTGAGGCTTCAATAGCTCATTAACATTTATCTCTATTTAAATTATTAATTGTCTTGCAAGTTTATAAAATGCTTTTCTCTCCAATTTCAATTGTAAAGGCACTTTATCACTATTTAAGGCTTGGCTATATATATATATGATTCCTTGAGAATATGAGTTAATTCAACTACATGCAAGCTTTATATACAAGTGAATAAAAAATAGAATTGCATGATGCATCATTCATTTATTCAATCCTTCACCCACTTATTCATATTAATTGCATAGTTTTACTTTCCCTTCCTCATTATGTGATGTATGTGAAAAACATGTTTCCTATGCTTTAAAACTAATTATTTTAATTACCTTTAATTCCATTCGATGCCGCGACTAGTGTGTTGAGTAGTTTCAGATCTTCTAAGGCAGGAATGACTTAAAGGATGGAAAGGAAACATACAAAAATGAAAGGAAAGCACAAAACGGAGTTTCTAAAGAAACTGGCATCCACGCGATCGCATGGGCGACGCGGACGCATGCCAAGCGCGAATCAACAGCGACGCGGCCGCATGACTGACGCGACCGCGCACCTTAAGCAAAACACATATGACGCGGCCGCATGACTGACGCGACCGCATGACAAGAAAAGCTCTGAATGACGTGACCGCGTGACCCACGCGGACGCGTGACAAAGGCCACGCACCAGAAATTGCAAAAAACGCTCCCAGCGATTTCTGAAGCCCTTTTTGGCCCAAATCCAAGTCTAGAAGGCATAGACCAGAGGTTATGAAGTGAAGGAATGCATTCATTCATAGGGAGATGACTTTAGTTTTAGTTTTTATGATTTAGATTTAGTTTAGAGAGAGATTCTCTCTCCCTTTTAGGATTAGGATTTAGGATTTCTCTTAATTTGGGAGTGACTCTCGATCCCAGGTTTAATGTTCCTTTACTTTAAGCTTCTCTTTTACTTTTATTCATTACTTTAGTTGATTATTTACTTTTGTAATTTAATTTATGAATTCTTCCATGTTACAGATTATTATTTTGGATTAATGTTATTTGAGGTATTTCAGTTAATATTGCTTTCTTTTATTTATTAGTTACAATTATTCCCAATCTGAAGACATTCTTATTCCAGTAGATTTACTTTTCTCCTTTTGGTTTTGGTTAAGAAATCAGTATCTCAGGAGTTATCCAACTCAAACATGCTTGATAATTGTTATCTTTGTTAATTGAATTGATCTTCAAGAATCCCAATCTTTTCCTAGAAAATAAAATAGGATCCGAAGATCAATCCAATTAATCCCTTGACCTTCCTTTATCTTAGTAAAGGCTAACAAAGTGGAATTAAGATTCAATTATTATCATCATTGATAAGGATAGCCAGGATAGGACCTCTAATTTCTCATACCTTGCCAAAAGTTTATTTACAGTCATTTATTTATTTCACTTGCTATTTAAATTACTTGTTCTTCATTTACTTTAATTGCCACTTAAATCACTTGCTCCTCATTCTCAAAACCCCAATTTATAAATCTCCATAACTAATAATAAGAACATACTTCCCTGCAGTTCCTTGAGAAGACGACCCGAGATTTGAATACTTCGGTTATCAATTTATTTAGGGGTTTGTTACTTGTGACAACCAAAACGTTTGTACGAAGGGATTTCTGTTGGTTTAGAGACTATATCTACAACGCGACTGTTTTTATAAAATTCTTTACTGGCAAAAATACCCAACGTCACCCACTCATGGACTTCAACAAGAGCATGAGGAAATTCCTCATCAAGAAATTCCCTGAGATGCCTCAAGGGATGCACTTTCCTCCACACAACTATTGTGAGTAACTCAACACCTCTTTAGGAGATTTGAGTTCCAACATGGAACAACTAAGGATAGAGCACCAAGAGCACTCCATTATCCTCCATGAAATTAGAGAGGACCAAAAGGCCATCAGGGAGGAGCAACAAAGGCAAGGAAGAGATATTGAGGAGCTAAAGCACTCCATGGGATCTTCAAGAAGAAGAACTAGCCGCCATCACTAAGGTGGACCCGTTCTTTAATTTTCTTGTTTTTATTTTTCTGTTTTTTTGGTTTCTATGCCTTATGTTTTGTCTATGTTTTTGTCTTTATTACATGATCATTAGTGTCTAGTGTCTATGTCTTAAAGCTATGAATGATTCCATGAATCTTTCACCTTTCTTAAATGAAAAATGTTTTCTAAAAAAGAAAAAGAAGTACATGAATTTCGAATTCTATCTTGAAAATAGTTTAATTATTTTGATGTGGTGGCAATACTTTTTGTTTTCTGAATGAATGCTTGAACAGTGCATATTTTTGATAGTGAAGTTTATGAATGTTAAAATTGTTGGCTCTTAAAAGAATAATAAAAAAAAGAGAAATGTTATTGATAATCTGAAAAATCATAAAATTGATTCTTGAAGCAAGAAAAAGCAGTGAAAGACACAAAGCTTGCGAAAGAAAAAAAAGAAGAAGAAGAAGAAAAAGAAAAAGCAAGCAGAAAAGGCCAATAACCCTTTAAACCAAAAGGCAAGGGTAAAAAGGATCCAAGACTTTGAGCATTAATGGATAAGAGGGCCCAAAGGAATAAAATCCTGGCCTAAGCGGCTAAACGAAGCTGTCCCTAACCATGTGCTTGTGGTGTGAAGGTGTCAAGTGAAAAGCTTGAGACTGAGCGGTTAAAGTCGTGGTCCAAAGCAAAAAGAGTGTGCTTAAGAGCTCTGGGCACCTCTAACTAGGGAATCTAGCAAAGCTAAGTCACAATCTGAAAAGGTTCACCCAATTATGTGTCTGTGGCATTTATGTATCCGGTGGTAATACTGGAAAACAAAATACTTAGGGTTACGGCCAAGACTCATAAAGTAGCTATGTTCAAGAATCAACATACTGAACTAGGAGAATCAATAACACTATCTGAATTCTGAGTTCCTATGGAAGCCAATTATTCTGAACTTCAAAGGATAAAGTGAGATGTCAAAACTGTTCAGAAGCAAAAAGCCACTAGCCCCGCTCATCTAATTGAAACTAATCTTCATTGATATTTTTGAGATTTATTGTATTTTCTCTTCTTTTTATCCTATTTTGTTTTTAGTTGCTTGGGGATAAGCAACAATTTAAGTTTGGTGTTGTGATGAGCGGATAATTTATACCCTTTTTGGCATTGTTTTTACATAGTTTTTAGTATGTTTTAGTTGCTTTTTATTATATTTTTATTAGTTTTTATTCAAAAATTACATTTCTGGACTTTACTATGAGTTTGTGTGTTTTTCTGTGATTTCAGGTATTTTCTGGCTGAAATTGAGGGACCTGAGCAAAAATCTGATTCAGAGGTTGAAAAAGGACTGCAGATGCTGTTGGATTCTGACCCTCCTATACTCGAAGTGGATTTTCTGGAGCTAAAGAAGCCTAATTGGTGCGCTCTCAATAGCATTGGAAAGTAGACATCTTGGGCTTTCCATCAATGTATAATAGTTCATACTTTGCCCGAGATTTGATGGCCCAAACTGGCGTCTAAACGCCCACCAAAGACCCTTTTTCTGGAGTAAAACGCCAGAACTGGCACCAGAACTGGAGTTAAACGCCCAAACTGGCACCCAAGCTGGTGTTTAACTCCAAGAATGGCCTATGCATGTGAAAGCTTCAATGCTCAGCCCAAGCACACACCAAGTGGGCCCCGAAAGTGGATTTCTATACTATCTGCACTTAGTTACTCATTTTCTGTAAACCTAAGTTACTAGTTTAGTATAAATAGCACTTTTTACTATTGTATTCATAACTTTTACAATATTTTTATCTTTTGATGAACTTTATCATCTTAGGACTTGGAGGCTGGCCATTCGGCCATGCCTAAACTATTTTCTCTTATGTATTTTCTACGGTGAAGTTTCTACACCTCATAGATTAAGGTGCGGAGCTCTGCTGTTCTTCATGAATTAATGCAAGTACTATTGTTTCTCTTTCAATTCATGCTTACTTCTTCTCCAAGATATACTCTTGTACTTAATTCAGTTAAGTCAGAATGAAGGGGTGACCCGTGACAATCACCCACTATCTTCGTTACTCGCTTAGCCAAGATCCGCGTGCCTAACAACCACAAGCGGTCTACATGATATTCAACGTAGTCATTGGACGACAGCCAGAGTATATTCTCTTGGGTCTCTGATCCGCGATTCGCATCGTCTCTCCTGACAACAGAGCATCCGAATCTGAGATTAGAACCTTCGTGGTATAGGCTTGAACCATTGGCAGCATTCCTGAGATCTGGAAAGTCTAAACCTTGTCTGTAGTATTCTGAGTAGGATCTGGAAAGGGATGACTGTGACGAGCTTCAAACTTGCGAATGTTGGGCATAGTGACAGTGTGCAAAAGGATAGAGAGATCCTATTCCGACGCTAGTGAGAACCGACAGATGATTAGCTGTGCGGTAGCTGTACCTGGTATTTTTCATCCGAGACGAGAAATCCGACAATTGATTAGCCGTGCAGAGATCGTACCTGGTATTTTTCATCCGAGAGGATCATACAGCTTGCCGTGGAAGGGAGCACGCATGATTGAAAGAAGACAATAGGAAAGCAGAGGTTCAGAAGCAACAAAGCATCTCCAAACGCTTATCTGAAATTTCCACCAATGAATTACATAAGTATCTTATTTTATTTTATATTTTATTTATCTTTTAATTATCAAAACCTCATAACCATTTGAATCTGCCTGACTAAGATTTACAGGATGACCATAGCTTGATTCAAGCCGACAATCTCCGTGGGATCGAACCTTACTCACGTAAGGTATTATTTAGACGACCCAGTGCACTTGCTGGTTAGTTGTGCGGAGTTATGAAAAGTGTGATCACAATTTCGTACACCACTTTGCCGACTTGAATTGCTTTCCTAATTGTATAACATGATTATTTGCTTCTTGAATTTCTTGATATACATGTTATACTTGTGCCTTACTTGCATTGCTATTACTTGTGTTTTCTACTGGGATTGAGGAGGTTCGGAAGGCGGTGGCAATGGGATCACATGGCGGTTAGGCTGGTGAAGGCTGTGGTACAACGGAGAATTAGTAGATTAGAATTCCACTAGGTTAGATTCCCTCATTTCGTTATGGTTTTAAGTAATGGTTATAAATTTACTCATGTTTTAAGCTCGAATCTCATGATGGATATGGAGTTCTAGGATTGCCTCTAGCGTCCCGGAGTCTTATATCTTACATTATTGGGCACTGCTACCATACTGAGAACCTCCGGTTCTCATTCCATACTTTGTTATTGTTTTTCAGATGCATGTCGTAACCCACCTCAGTGAGTTACGTGATGGTGACAGAGCGGAGGATCTTTATCTCATTTTGGAGTCAGTTTGGTTATTTTGATTAGTTCTCTCTCTCTTTTGTATTTATAATTGCCTTAGAGGCATTGTTATCAAAACCGGATCGGACTGGCCGGTTCGATCAGAAAACTGGTGAACTGGACCCTATACCGGTTTGGTCCGATGATTGATCCGCACAAGGTAAGGAGCCGGTGCGAACCGGTCAAACCCAGAGTGAACCGGTAAAACCGGTCAAATTTGGTAAAGGCCGGTCTGACCAAACCGTTTCAATTTCAAAATTTTCTCAAAATGAAACCGATGGGGTTTGAACCCCCTCCCTCAAGGATATGAACGGTAGCCTCAACCACCTATATGCAAATTACAATACATATTGACATCTTTCAGCAAATAATTTACTTCTATTTAATTCATTTTAATTTTAATTATAAGCTCACTCATTCTTAAATTAATTATATTTTTATTTAACAATAATTATAAACTCACTTATTATTTTCTTTTCATAATTATATAATATCTATTAATATTATTTTTTAATAAATATTTGTAATATATAATAGTATAATAGATATAAACTAATTAATAAATTATTCAAATTCAAAAATAATAGTTATTTTAATATAAAACAAAATAAAAATATTTATAATAGAGTAAAATTAACAAAATACTTATTGTTTCTGTTCCATATTATTTAGAATAGCTAGATATTTTTAAAATATTAGTAAAAATATGTATTTTAAATTTTTAATTCTAAATTTTTTACTATATTTTGTTTTTTATTTACATAAGACCGGGTCAATCGGTTCAACCAGTGACCCACCGGTTGAACCAATGAAACCTGACCAGTTCGATCACCGGTTCGGTTCTGATAACTATGCTTAGAGGCTTACTTTGAGAGACATATTGTATATGTTGTTTTACTTTTCAAAACTCTGTATTGTCTGTATATAACTAGCCGACTTAAACTCCGCGGGTTGCGGCTAGTACCTTATGACTATTCTACTTATATATCTATATATGTCTTGATATCTCGTATCTACATCTTGTGCCTCGATTCGTGTAGCTTCGTGTGAACTTTTCGCGCTTTTGTAATTCCGTATTTGAGCTTATTTCTTTATCGGGCTTCTAAAATTATTATTCCTTTCTATATATATTTATGTATAAACCTTAGAATTGTCATAACCTTGCTTTACGGCATGAAGTAAGGCTTAGCGTAATTAGGGTATTACAAATGTTACATGACCAGTAATAATTTATACCTATATTTATAGAAGTTTTGCATACAAAAAGCATATAATTTATACTTATATTTACTAGAATTTTGCACAAGTAAATCAGTATAGTTTGCACCCATGTTTTTCAAAATTTATACACATAAATTAGTAAAATTTATTTATTAAAAATAATTTGGTATTTATGCTGGCCAAAACTATCAAAAGTTACTGGCCCCAAGAATTTCTCTTTATTGAAAGTTATGTTTAGTATGATTTACCAAAATATACGTGCTACAACTTTTTGAAAAATAAAACTTTTATCAAACCAAATCTAAATAATTTAGTCAAACAAAGTCTAAGTAATTTAGTTACATATGTTCAACCATCTAATAGTTCTTGATGCACGGATTCCCACACTCCGTACAACTGAACCAGCAAGTGCACTGGGTCGTCCAAGTAATACCTGAGGTGAGTTAGGGTCGATCCCACGAGGATTGTTGGCTTGGATCAAACAGTGGTTATTTGTAAATCTTAGTCAGGCGAAAACAAAAGTTGTTTAGTTGTTTAAATGCATAAAAGTAAAATAAAGGTAACGTTACTCAGTAATTGTGAATGTAATGATAAGAAGATGGTTAAGACTTCAGAGATGCTTTGTTCTTCTAGATCAATACTTTCTTAGTGTCTACTCTAACTGTAAATGATTTCTTCTATAGCAGGCTGTATGTGATCAACGCCGGTTTGAGAGGCCGCCAATCTTTCTCTAGGCTGAACACTAGGTTTAGTGCACATCTAGTCTGAATGAGGGTGAAGCTCCTACAGTTCATCCCCTTGGTGATCCTACTCAAAACGCCACAAACAAGGTTGAATCTTCCGAATCAGAGAATGTTGCGCCTTAATTCTAGCCTTTACCACAAAGACCCTAATCTCCCCATACCTCGGCTGAACTGATGTCTTGAGAAGTCTCCAACGAAGTCGTGGATTAGCCGTCTAAGAGACGTATCCTCAAGCTAGTGGTTCATTGATATCCGATGAAAGATGCTCGCTGAACCCATGGAGAATAGAGATAACTTTTGACGGTTCAAACTCATTCATAAGATTGAAGAACCAAGATACATCTTAGGAGAGAATCAAACATGAATTGAAATAGAATAGTAGTACTTTTATTAATCCATAAAACTCAGCAGAGCTCCCAACCTTAACCTAGGAGGTTTAGTGACTCATGCTGATAGAAGAAATACAAAATGAAACATAAAAGTGGGAAAGATTCCCTAACAAGGGTGAACTCTTGTCTATATATACTAATCTAATAATTAAGGATTATAGAAATATGATAGGCTTAGGCTTGTAGTACAAAAATATACTTCTGGGGCCTACTTGGTGAGTGTTTGGGCTGAGGTTTAGTATCTCCCACGTGCTAGGAGGCTTATTGGGTGTTGAATGCCTGCTTGGGATACCTTTCTGGGTGTTGGACGCCAGCTGCTCCCTTTTGGGCGTCCAACGCCAGGAAAGGGGTAGGTGGCTGGCGTTGAACTCCAGTTTTACGCCTTCATATCCAAAGACAAGTGTAAGGTCCCACACCGGTTGGGGAGGGGAACGAAGCATGCCTTATAAGGGTGTGGATACCTCTCCCTAGCATGACGCGTTTTGACAAGTGAGTGTGGGGGGCTTTGGCTATCATCCATATTCTCAAAGGCAAAACCGTGAGGCCTTGTCTGCCAAAGCGGACAATATTGTGCTAGCGGGTGGTCTGGGCTATTACAACAAGTATGGACTATTATATATTGATGGAAAGCCCTGGATGTTAGCTTTCCATAGCCGTTAAGAACACTCTTTTTGCTTTTTATCACGACTTTAACTGCTCAGTCTCAAGATCTTTTACTTGACACCTTTACACCATAAGCATATAGTTAGGGACACTGTTCATTTGGAGTGCTTATTAGGCCAAGATTTTACTCCTTTTATGCCCTCCTAACCATTGATGCTCAAAGCCTTGGATCCTTTTACCCTTGCCTTTTGGTTTAAAGGGTTATTGGCTTTCTGCTCTTGCCTTTTGGTTTAAAGAGTTATTGACTTTTTCTATTTTTATTTTTTTTCTGCTATATACTTTTTTCGCATTTATTTATTTATTTATTTATTTATTTTGCATATATTGCTTTTTTGCTACTTTTTCTTGCTTCAAGAATCAATTTTTGGATTTTTTAGATTACCAATAATACTTCTCCTTTTTCATCATTCTTTCAAGAGCCAACATTCTTAATTCCAAGTTCAAATATGTACTGTTCATTCATACATTCAGAAAACAAAAGCAATGCCACCACATCAAGATAATTGAACTATTCTTAAGATACACTAGATATTCATGCATCTTAATTTTCTTTTTCAAATAAAATTTTCTTTTAAGCAAGGTGAGAGATATATGGAACATTTTATAACTTTAAGACATAGATAGAAATGATCATGCGATAGGAACACGAGAACAGACAACAAAACATAATGGAAAACAGAAAAAATGACATAAAAGCAAGGTGTGATGGAACGGGACCACCTTAGTGACGGCGACTACTACTTCCTCTAGAGAATCCAATAGAGCACTTGATGTCTTCAATGTCACGCCCTTATCTCTGTTGTTCTTCCCTCATAGCTCTTTGATCTTCTCTAATTTCATTGAGGATGGTGGAATGCTCTTGATGCTCCATCCTCAATTGATTCATGATAGAGCTTAATTCTCCCACAGAAGTATGCCATTGATCCCAATAGCTTTGAGGAGGAAAATACATCCCTTGAGGTATCTCAGGAATCTCATGTTGAGGCGGCTCCACATGCTCATGTTGTAGTTCATGTGACGGCTATCTAGTATGCTCCATCCTTCTTTTAGTGATGGGTTTGTCCTCCTCAATTGGAGTGTCATCTTCTATGACAATCCCAGCTGAATTACATAGGTGACAGATAAGATAAGGGAAAGCTAACCTTGCTTGGGTGGAGGGCTTGTCCGCCACTTTGTACAACTCTTGAGGTATCACCTCATGTACTTCCACCTTGTTTCTGAGCATGATGCAATGGATCATGATGGCTCGGTCTATGGTCACTTCGGACCAATTGCTAGTAGGGATGATAAAGCGTTAGATAAATTCCAACCATTCTTTAGCTATGGGCTTGAGGTCAGGTCTTCTTAGTTGGATAGGCTTGCCTTGGGAATCCCTTTTTCACTGTGCTCCTTTCACACAAATATCTGAGAGTACTTGATCTATCCTTTGATCAAAATTGACTCTTCTAGTGTAAGGATGTGGGTCTCCTTGCATCAAAGGCAAGTTGAACGCCAACCTCACACTTTCCGGGCTAAAGTCTAAGATTCTCCCTTGGACCATGGTGCTCCAATTTTTAGGATGTGGGGTTCACACTAATGTCATATTTTTTTGTGACCCATGTATTAGCATAGAACTCTTGCACCATTAAGATTCTAACTTCTTGGATTGAAATGGTTAGGACTTCCCAACCTCTTCTCCAGATTTCATGTCGGATCTCTGGATACTTATTCTTCTTAAGCTTAAAAGGGACCTCAGGGATCACCTTTTTCTTTGCACTACTTTATAGAAGTTGTCTTGGCGGGCTTTGGTGATGAATCTCTCCATCTTCCAAGATTCGGAGGTGACGGCTACTGCCTTTCCTTTCCTCTTTCTAGAAGTTTCTCCGACCTTGGGTGCCATAAGTGGGAATGGAAAGCAAAAAGCAAGGCTTTTCCAACACCAAACTTAAAACTTTGCTCGTCCTCGAGTAAAAATAAACAAAAGAGAAGAATGGAGTAGAAGAAGAAGAAAATAGATGGAGATAGAGGGAGAAGAGCAATTTGGCCAAGTGAGGGATAAAGGTGTATGAGTAGTGTGTGAGATTAGTGGAATGAGGGGGATATTTATAGGGAGGGTATGGTGAGATTTTTGAATGAATGGGGGGAATTATGGGTGGAAAATTTTGAATTTTAGTGGGTGGGGGTTGGTGGGAGTTATGATAGTTTTGGAAAAGAGGTATGGATGTGATTGGTTGAGGGTTTATAGGGAAGAGTGTGTGGGAAAGTGTGAAAAGAAGAGAAAAGAAGGCGGGGTCGGTGAAGATGCTGTGGGACTCACTGGTCCTGAGAAGCTAGGGAATTCAAATTCCCTGCCCTCCTTATGGGCATTAAATGCCCAGCTTATGCTCCAAAGCTGGCGTTCAACACTAGCTTACTACTCCACTCAGGGTGTTCAATGCCCAGGAGGGACCTCTTTCTTGGCGTTCAACGCCAGGTCTTCTGTCTCTGTTGGGCGTTGAACGCCCAGACTCTACTCCAGGGCTGGCGTTCAACGCCAGTAATGTTACCTTTTGTGGGCGTTGAACGCCCATTCCTGCCATCTTGTCTGGCGTTCAACGCCAGCAAGACATGCACTCTAGGGTATTATGTTTCTATTTCTGAACGTTTCTATCTCTATTCTGACTAATGCACATGATCATGAGCCTAAAGAAAATAATTCAGAAAAATAAATTCA
This sequence comes from Arachis hypogaea, assembly GCF_003086295.3. Classification (NCBI taxonomy): domain Eukaryota; kingdom Viridiplantae; phylum Streptophyta; class Magnoliopsida; order Fabales; family Fabaceae; genus Arachis; species Arachis hypogaea. The sequence goes on along the minus strand of NC_092051.1, from coordinate 95,357,751 downwards.
AAGAAAAACATAAAAATAATTATGGTTGGGTTGCCTCCCAACAAGCGTTTCTTTAACGTCAGTAGCTTGACGGTTAGCTCCTTACGGAGATGGATATGGGCTCAAAATTTTGTCCCTTACAGTGAACTTTCTTCCTGTCTTCTCATGGATGAGCTCCACATGCTCTAGAGACAAGATACGACTCACTGTATGTGGTATGACTGGTTTCTTGGTGAAGACAACTCTCATGCCAGGAGAGAGGCCTTCTGTGGGGATCTTTTTGTCCCTCCAGCCTTTAAGTACTTTCTTCTTAGTACCTTTGGTCTCAATGCTTGTTGATGGCTGTCCAACACCAAACTTAGAATTGGTGTCTAGGGGCTTAGTAAAGCTCTGCACTGAGAGAGATGGTTAGAACACTAAGTGTTGTACATTTATCTCTTTTTTCTTAGAGGGAAAGTTGGGGTGAGGCATCTTAAACAAGATGTGCTCCTCCCCTAGTTGTAAAATCAATTCTTCCTTTGCTACATCAATGATAGCATTGACAGTGGCTAGGAAAGGTCTTCCAAGGATGATGGATTTATCCTCATCTTCCCCAGTATCTAAGATTATGAAGTTTGCAGGGATGTAAAGGTCTTCAACCTTCACCAAGACATCCTTTACTAAGCCATATGCTTTTTTCATTGACTTGTCTGCCATCTCTAGTGAGATGTTTGCAGCTTGTACCTCAAAGATGCCCAATTTCTCCATCAAAGAGAGTGGCATGAGGTTTATACTTGATCCTAGGTCATACAAAGCCTTCTCAAAGGTCATGGTGCCTATGGTGCAAGGAATTAGGAAGCGTCCGGGATCCGGAAGCTTTTGAGGCAGCTTCTGCTGAACCAAAGCATTGAGTTCTTTGGTAAGCACTGGAGGTTCTTCCTCCATTGTCTTTACCCCAAATAACTTAGCATTTAGTTTCATGAGAGCTCCTAGGTACCGAGAAACTTGCTCTTCCCTAGTTTTCTCATCCTCATCAGAGGATGAGTATTCATCATGACTTATGAATTACAAGAGTGCTTGCAAGGGGACCTCTATGGTCTCTACAGGAGCCTTGGCTTCCTTTAATTCTTGGATAGGGACTTCATCAGTTGGTGTTGAATATTCAGTAGGGATACCCTTACTGGCATTCAACTCCACCTCTTGTGGCCTTTTAGCCATTGAATGCCTAGTGGGGACATCTTCACTAGCGTTTAATGCCAGTTTTTCAGCCAATTTGGGCATTGAATTCCCATTAAGGTCTTCCTTACTGGCGTTCAATGCCAGCTCTCGTGCCAGTTTGGGCATTGAACGCCTAGGAGGAACCTCCTTCCTGGCGTTCAACGCCATTAAAGGTGTAGCAATGGGCGTTGAATGCCCATTAGGGAGCTCATCATTGGTGTTCAACGCCAGATTACTCCCTTCAGATTCGGCCTCAGATTCAGTAGTCATGGCCTTGCACTCTTCTCTTGGGTTTACTTCAGTGTTACTAGGAAGAGTGTTAGGAGGAGTCTCAGGGATTCTCTTTCTTAGTTGACCAATTTGTACCTCCAAATTTCTGATGGAAGACCTTGTTTTAGTCATGAAACTATGAGTGGACTTAGAGAGGTTGGAGACTATAGTGACTAAGTCAGAAAGGCTCTGCTTAGGAGTCTCAATATGTTCCTGAGAAGATGGGAATGGTGGCCTATTGTTGAACCTATTTTGGGTTCTTCCACCTTGATTATTATTGAAGCCTTGCTGAGGCTTCTGTTGATCCTTCCATGAAAGGTGAGGATGGTTCCTCCATGAGGGGTTGTAGGTGTTTCCATAGGGTTCTCCCATGTAATTCACCTCCTCCATCATGGGTTGTTCAGGATCATAAGCTTCTCCTTCAGAGGAAGCTTCTTGAGTGCTGCCAGTTGCAGCTTGCATTCCAGTCAAATGTTGAGAGATCATATTGACTTGCTGGGTCAAGATCTTGTTCTGAGCCAATATGGCATTTAGAGTGTCAACTTTAAGAACTCCTTTCTTCTGAGCTACCTCATTATTTACAGGGTTTCTCTCATAAGTTTACATGAATTGGTTGTTTGCAACCATCTCAATGAGTTCTCTTGCTTCTACAGGCATTTTTTCAAGTGGAGTGATCCACCTGCAGAGCTGTCCAATGATATTCTGGACATCTCAGAGAGACCATCATAGAAGATGCCTAAGATAGATCATTCTAAGAGCATGTCTGAAGGACATCTCCTGATCAGTTGCTTGTATCTTTTCCAAGCTTTATAGAGGGATTCACCTTCTTTTTGTTTGAAGGTTTGAACTTCCACTCTGATTTTGCTCATCTTTTGAGGTGAAAAAAACTTGGTCAAGAAAGTATTGACCAATTTTTTCCAAGAGTCTAGGCTTTCCTTAGGTTGAGAGTCCAACCATATCGTAACTCTGTCTCTGACCGCAAAGAGAAAGGGCATAAGTTTGTAGACCTCAGGATCCACTCCATTGGTCTTAACAGTGTCACAAATTTGCAAGAATTCCAATAGAAATTGATGCGGATCTTCCAGTGAAAGTCCATGGAACTTACAATTCTGTTGCATTAGAGAGACTAATTGAGGCTTAAGCTCAAAGTTGTTTGCTCTAATGGTAGGTATGGAGATACTTCTTCCGTAGAAATCAGAAGTTGGTATGGTGTAGTCACCAAGAACCTTTCTTGCATCTCCTTCATTATTAGGCTCGGCTACCATATTTTCAGGTTCTTATTCGAAAATCTCTGTAAGGTTTTCTTCGGAGTGCTGTGCTTTAGCTTGTTGCAAACACTTCTTTAAAGCCCTCTCAGGTTCAGGATCAAGATTAAATAGAGGTTCTTTATTTCTGTTCCTACTCATAAATAAGAAAAGAAAGTAAAGAAAGAAAAAGAATAGGAGCTCTATGTTCAAGAACAGAGGACTCCTCAGTGAGATGTGAAGAAGAAAGAAGAATGGAGATAGAGAGAAGAGAAGAAGAATTCAAAAAATAGGGAAGAAGAATTAGAAGTAAAAAGAGAAAATATTTTTGTTTTTATTTTATTTATTAATTAAATTCAAAAATTAAAGCTAATTAACTAAAAAGATTTAAAAATTAAATAATGAATTTCGAAAAAGAAGAGAGAGAAATAGAGAAGATATTTTCGAAAATTAGAAGAGAGAAGAATTAGTTAGGAAGTTTTGAAAAAGAAAAAAGAGAAAACAAGTAACTAATTAAGGAAGATTTGAAAACAAGATAAGATAGAAGATTAGAAAAGATTTGAATTTAAAATTTAAAATTAGAAAAGATAAGATAGAAATTGAAAAGATTTGAAAAAGATTTGATTTTGAAAATTGAAATTAGGAAAGATAAGTTAAGAATTTGAAAAGATTTGAAAAAGATTTAAAAGAGATAAGATTTCAAATTTGATTTTTTTTGAAAAAGATTTGTTTTTGAAATTTGAAATTGAAATAAGATAAGATAAGATTTTTGAATTTTAAAGAAAGATAAAAAGATAAGACAGTAATTTGAAAAATATATGATTTTTTAAAAGATTTGATTTTGAAAATATTTGAATTTGAAATTTAAAAATAAGATAAGATAAGATAATGATTTTGAAATTAAAATTTGAAATTTTTGTTGATTTTTCTGAAAATTAAAGTAAAAAGATAGAAAAGATATTTTTTATTTTTTTGAATTAATGAAGAAAGAGAAAAATAACCAAAAGACACAAAACTTAAAATTTTTAGATCTAAAGACACTAGAATTTGAAAATTTTAAAGAAAAACACCTAAAGACACCAAACTTAAAAATTTAAAGATCAAAACAAAAAGAAAAACAAGAACAGTTTGAAGATCAAGAAGAACAACAAGAATAAACTCAAAAAATTCAAAGCAATTAAAGAACATGCAATGGACACCAAATTTAAATTTTGACACTAGACTCAAACAAAAGATACTATTTTTGAAAATTTTTTGAAAAGAAAGCAAGAAAATTCGAAAATTAACAAGAACAAGAACAAAGACTCAAACAAAAGATAAAGATTATTAAAGAAAAGAAAAAAATTTTGAAAAAATTTTGATTTTTTTTTTAGAAAAAGAAAATAAAAGACTCAAACAAAATTAAAAAGAATACTTGATCTAAGCAATAAAATAATCCGTTAGTTTGTTCAAACTCGAACAATCTCCGGCAACGGCGCCAAAAACTCGGTGCACGGATTCCCACACACCATACAACTGAACCAGTAGGTGCACTGGGTCGTCCAAGTAATACCTGAGGTGAGTCAGGGTCGATCCCACGAGGATTGTTGGCTTGGATCAAATAGTGGTAATCTTGTAAATCTTAGTTAGGCAGAAAGAAAAGTTGTTTAGTTGTTTAAATGCATAAAAGTAAAATAAAGATAATGTTACTCAGTAATTGTGAATCTAATGATAAGAAGATGGTTAAGGCTTCATAGATACTTTGTTCTTTTATATCAATACTTTCTTACTGTCTACTCCAACTGTGAATGATTTCTTCTATAGCAGGCTGTATGTGATCAACGCTGGTTTGAGCGGCCGCCCATCTTCCTCTAGGCTGAACACCAAGTTTAGTGCGCATCCAGTCTGAATGAGGGTGAAGCTCCTGCAGTTTATCCCCTTGGTGATCCTACTCAAAATGCCACAGATAAGGTCGAATCTTCTGGATCAGAGAATGCTGCGCCTCAATTCTAGCCTTTACCACAAAGACCCTAATCTCCCCATACCCCGGCTGAACTGATGTCTCGAGAAGTCTCTAACGAACTCGTGGATTAGCTGTCTAAGAGACGTATCCTCAAGCTAGTGATTCATTGATATCCGACGAAAGACGCTCGCTGAACCCATGTAGAATAGAGATAACTTTTGACGGTTCAACTCATTCATAAGGTTGAAGACCGAGGATACATCTTAGAAGAGAATCAAATACGAATTGAAATAGAACAGTAGTACTTTTATTAATCCATAAAAGTCAGCAGAGCTCCTAACCTTAACCTAGGAGGTTCAGTGACTCATGCTGATAGAAGAAATACAAAATGAAATGTAAGCGTAGGCAAGAGTCCCTAACAAGGGTGAAATCTTGTCTATATTTACTAATCTAATAACTAAGGATTCAGAAATATGATAGACTTAGGCTTGTAGTGCGAAAATCCACTTCCGAAGCCCACTTCTTGGGCGTTGAACGCCTGCTTGGGATACCTTTGTGGGCGTTGGACGCCAGCTGCTCCCTTTTGGGCGTCCAACGTCAGGAAGGAGTTAGGTGACTGGCGTTGAACTCCAGTTTTGGGCCTTCATCTCCAAAGATAAGTATGAACTATTATATATTGCTAGAAAGCCTTGGATGTTAGCTTTCCATAGCCGTTAAGAACGCTCCATTTGGATATCTGTTGCTTCAGAAATGCTTGCTTGAATGCACGGAGGTAAGATCCTGACATCATCTGCTACGCTTTCCTTGCCTCTGAATCAGACTTTGTCAAAATTCTCAGATTTCAGCTAGAAAAATACCTGAAATCACCATAAAACCAATGTTCTGAAAACCGGTTCAAAATGGCCGGTCGAACCGGTCAAACTGTGAACCAGTCATAAAGACGGTTCGAACAATAAGGAAAACTGTGAAATCTGGAAACCGGAGTTGAACCGGTGAACCGGCCGGTAACCGGTCGGTCGAACCGAATCGTGAACCGGCCAGTTTTTGAGCTTCGCAGCAAAACACTGCCGTTTGGAGCTCTGAAACCCTAAATCAATGAATCAATCCCTAATTTGGCAATTCCCTTCACAGTTCACACTTTCACTTTCACAGTTCACCTTCACCATTCTCATCGAGCTTCAGAGAGAAGTAGAGAACGCCATCACGATCTCACCGGCTCACACGGCCACACGGGTTCGCCATTGCGCAGTCATCTCCGTCGCGCAGGCACCTCCGTCGAGCGTTCACCTCCGTCGGGCAGTAACCTCATTCGACTTGTCACCTCCGTTGCGCAGTCAGCTCCTTTGAGGCTTCGACCAGTCACCTCTGGCAAGCAATCACTTCCTTCGACCAGTCACCACTCAGCGTCGCTGTCTGTCTCCCACTCTCCCTACTGGCCTACTGCATGTTCGGTTGAAGCGTTGAAGGTGCCTTCGAGCTCTGAGAGAAAGCCTTCGACTTCGAGCTCTGTCGCACAACCTTCGAAGCCTCCATCGAGCAGCAGCCATCTCAACCTTCGAAGCCACCGTCTACTCCACCACTCTTGCATTCTCTGTCTCCCTCGGTGTCTCTCGGTGTCTCTGTCTCCCTTGGTCACTCGGTGTCTCTGTCTCTGCCTCTCGGTGTCTTTGTCCCTCTCCGCAACCACAATCTCTTGCATGTTCTCTGGGTAATTTTTTTTATTATCTATGAATTTATGATTGAACTCTGATATAGTGAAGCTATGTGAACTCTGATATAGTGAAGTTCTGTCAACTCTGAATTTATGATTTACTGAAATAGTGAAGCTCTGAACTCTGATTCAAGTCATTCAACTGTGAACTGATATGGTGATATAGTGATTGAATAATTGTTTTTTTTTTTGTGAACTGTGAAGTGTGAACTGATATAGTGATATAGTGATTGAATAATTGATTGAATAATTGTTTGCCTGTTTCAACTGAACTAAGTTACTGATTCAGAACTGTGAACTTTGTATTGTTATTGGATTGGATTGTATTGTTATTGGAATGGATTGTTATTGCCTGTTTGCCTGTTTCAATTGAATAATTGGATTGGATTGTATTGTTATTGGATTGCTGGTAATGTTTAGGTATGTATTGTTGTTGTATTGTTATTGGATTGCTGGTAATGTTTAGGTATGGATGAATAATTATTGTTAGTTAAGCTGTGAACTTTGTTATTGTTACTTCACTTATTACCATCGCCGGCGCCAGCTCTGTTTCACCGGTCAGTGCTGTTCCCCCTTTTCCTCAGGATCTGCTCTGCTCTGTTCTATGCTTCTAGATTTCTTTGTTATTGGAATTTGATTTTATTTCTGGTTAGGATTGGTGATCTGAATCTTTTATTTAAAAATTATTTTTTGGTTCTTTGATTTTCAAGTTGCTTGCTGCTTCAATTTGAGGGGATTCTGAATTTTGGTTTAAACTGTGATTGAAGGTTCTTTGGTTTGGGTATTCTTTACTTTCCTGGAAGCTTAGCTTTTAATTTGTTGAGATCAAATTATTGTTTTCAACCTTGGTGATTTTTAGATATTCTTTTTTGTTGCTTTCTTTTTAAATGTTTCAATTGGTATTGTTGTGTTGTTGTTGTGATTTAAATATTCTTTTTAATTCTTTCTTTTTCTCGAATGCCCAATCAATGCTTGATTGATTGGCTTTGCTCACTGATTATATTTGATAGTAAATTTTAGATTTATAACTCTATCACTGCTTTATTGTCTGTTTGTATAGTTAAATTTTATTAAAGTTTCTTGAATTCGCACTATGTTACTGATTCAAAGTTTTTTTGAGTTTTGTTCATTGTTTGGTTGCACCGTCCCTGCTCTCGATCTCTGCCGACTTGCTGCCCCTCCTCTGTGTTGGAATTTTTTTTTGTTTCAGCTGTTGTGTTTTTGTTTCAGGTCCTGTTGTGTTTGTTGTGCAATACCTATCAATTTGTTTTACTTTTTGACTCAGCTACAGACAATATTTTCTATCTTTAACTTGTGCATTGTATATTTATATTAGACTATAATGATATTTTAATGTATTTATTTATATTTTATTTTTATTTTATTATAAAACAATTTTTTTGGTTCAACCACGATCAAACTGGTTGAACCTATGAACCAGTGAACAAGTAGCTAGAGCGGTTCGATGATCGGTTCGGTTTTCAGAACCTTGCATAAAACACAACAACACATAGTAGAATCCAAAAATGTGAATTTTGTACTAAAACCTATGAAAATATAATAAAACTTAAACAAAACATGCTAAAAACTATATAAAAATAATGGCAAAAAACGTATAAAATATCCGCTAATCAGTTCTCAATTATCATTTTTATACAAAGAATTTTCATATAAATAGTCATCTAAAATTTGATAAATCTTACTTTAAAAGAGATATAAAATTTCATGAAAAAAATAATTTATTTTTAAAATACATATTTCTTAAAATACATAGTAGATTGTAGAATAGCAGAAAAAAATTGAAATACATATCAAAAAAATTTTTTTACATCTAAAATATTTTGCAACACATCAGATTGTTTTCACAAAGCATGATTCTTGAGTTTTCTTCCTCCATGAGTTGGAATTAGAAATTTGGTTAGATAAGATTAATGATCAAATTAGTCTTTAAAAGATAAATTACCTTTTAAATTTGTTTCTAAAAAATTTTGTTAGTCAAATTTATTATTTAAAAATTATAAATTAATATTTTTGTCCTTCTGTCACTCAATTAATAATTTTTATCAAAATTGACGATATAGAACGTTAACTGATAGCATATATGATACTTAGCATGTCTAATTAGACGTTGAACTAATATATTTATGAAAATCTATCAATTTTGTGTATTTTACTAATTATATAAAATCTAATCCTAATTTAACTTAACGTCACTAAATTAATAGATTTTCATAAATATATTTATTTAATATTTAATTGAATATTGTAAAACTCCGAATTTTTTAAAATTAGATTTATAATTTATTATATTTATTTAAGATTATATTCTCAAAAATTTTTATATATAAGTTTGCAATTTCTTATTTTTAATTTAGAGTTTTAATAATTAAAAAATAATAAAAATTTTATATATACGTTAATTTGAATATTTAAATTTTAAATTTTATTTTATGAATAAAAAAATTAATTTAATTATTTTTAATTTGTGAATTAGAATATTTATTTAAAAATAATTTATAAATTTATGAATAAATAATATTTTTTTAAAAATAATTTTAAAAGATTAAAATCAATTTTCAATTAACAATTATTGCTCTATACCCTAATTGTATTATGAAAAAGTCTAGGAGGCCAGTAACTTTTGTGTTTTCTGGCCAGTACTTAACTATCAAAATAAAAGTGAGTAATCTCTCACCATTAAATATAATCTCATACCATTAAAAACATTATTAATGACCAATTAATAGTTATAAAACACCAAAATTACTAACCCTAACCTTCTTTTTGTATTATTATTATTTGTTTCCAAAAACAAATCCTAATTTACTAAACACTCCCCAAAACCTTTATGCCTAACATTTTCATTCTCTTCAACCGCCACAACCCCCTCCCTTTTCTTCCTAAACGCACACACACACCCATGGAGAGGAGAGAGCACGAGAGAGTTGAGAAGGGAGAGAGGGAGCCACGCCCTGCTACCGTCCAGTCCGTCTCGCCACCGTCGCCGTTGAGCGCTACCTGCACTGCTATTCATGCCCGCCGATCCCTTATTCAGCCGCCGTCGTTATTGTCGAGAGAAGGACGTCGTCGACGCTGGAGGAAGGAAGAACCACGTGAGAGCCAGGAGAGGAGGGAGCCTCTGCTACGTCACCGTAGTGCCTCCATCACTGCCGAACCGCCTTGCTGCTGCTAGCTCCGCCGCGTCTGGTTGCCGTCGAGGGAACCGTCACCGTCGCGACTGTGGGCATGGGCTTCGAAGGGAAGAGAACGCGATGACGAGAGGAGGAGCTGTGTCCCGCTTCTGCCACCATTGTCGCGCTCCACGGCCGCGCCAGGTCATCGTTGTTGTGGTCAGAAGCCGCCGCCGTCGCCGTCGCCGTTTGGGTCTGCCGTGGGGAGGAGCAGCGCTGACGTTGCCGGAAATCAGCTGCTGGAACCTCTGCTAGCTTGCCCTGTGCTGCTGCTTTGTCACCGGAGCTACCGTTGCTCCATCCTTTGAATTCCTTGTAGTACAGTGAGTTTTCTTGTCCCGAAACTCTTACCCGTTGTTATTCTGTTATAAGTTACTGTGGTCTTTGCCACGTTGGTACATTAGGATCAAGTTTCGGTTATTGCATGTCACGTTTAGAGTTGCGGTTGTTGCTGCGAAGGTGGAATGGAGTTATGGTTGCGGCCGCCGCTATTGTGGGCCAGGAGAAAAATGAGTTTCGACGCATTTTATGACTTTTGGGTTTTGACTATTCGAGGTAGGAGCTTTCTCTTAAACTTATTTTACTTTCAAGAATTTTTACAAGTCGATATTAATGCGAAAAATATACTTTTATGATTACGTGAGTCTTATAAATTGAATTGAATTATTTTGGGCAAATGTGATTGTTTACCTGATTGATTTACTGATTAAATGAGAATGATTGGTTAGTGGTTGCCTGATAACACTATGTTTGTTTTAGGATTGAAATATGATGAGTAATTTATAAAGTTGGGGTTTAATGATTAAGCTGGTTTCTTAATTGGTTTCTGAATTGTGATAAAATGATTATTGAGAGTTTGGACATGTTTTGATAATTGCGGCTAAATGATTGTGATTGATGGGATTGGTTGCTTGAGTTGAATTGGTGTTGTGATAATGAGTTACTGAAAATGATTTAATATTGGAATTGGTTTGATTTAATGGAAAGGATTTGAGATTTGGAAATGATTTGAAATGATTTGATATTGAAATTGGTTTGGAATTGGTTTGAATTTGAGAAATGGTTTGGTTGGGACCCGAGCAGAATGGCATAGTCCGAATTTTGGATGAGATGTCGAAAATTTTATAAGTTTTTAAGTAAAATTAAATCATTGGGATTGATTGGTGAAATGAAATGGTCTTTAAGTCTCTTTTGGAGAAAAGTCTTGAACTAAAGAAATGAGTTTTTGTTTGTTTAATTTTGGTTTAAGGATTATGTTTTTTAGGACTTTTAGGGAAAACTAACGTAATAGAAGTGAATTGGAGATTTAACTTACTTTGGTTTGGTTAATTATAAAAAGGATTATGATTTGGGTATTTAATTGAATTGAAAATGAGTTTTAGTGAATTGATATGAATTAAAGAGTGGTGTTTTGAGGATTTTAATGAAAAATAAAGTAAGGTAAGTGTGAATTTGAAAATAAAGGATTTTTCGAGTCTTTGAGAAAAAGTTTTGGAGCTTGAAAGAGAAGTTAAAGTATTCGAAATTTTATTTAGCAAAATGGAATGATTTCTGAGTCAGCGAGTCCTCTGGGAATGTTTTGAACTTAAGAATGAAATTGAAATCGATTTTGGAAACTTGTTTAACTTCAAAATGAGTTTATTTGATTGATTCTAATTACAGAGTTACGATTTGAGGACTTCAAAGAACTTAAAGTAATGAGATTGATTTTTGAGAAATTCGTAAGTGCGATAAAAGAAAAAGTTTTATGTCGAGTGAATGCTTGACTACCATTTTGAGCTGTTAAACTTCTCCGGTGAGTTGTAAACTCCCGTAATCTCCGTATGGTGTATGAGAACCAGTTTAAAATCTCTGAATGTGCTAGGGGTGGATATAACAGATTAAGTTGAGTAATTTTTCCAATAAGAATCTTGTTAAATGTAATATGATTAAAGTATGTGATATTAATTGATTGCCTGGCAAGAACGGTGGTGCCATCCCACTTGCTCAGTGTGTTGTGAATTTGTGGAGATGGTGGTTTTATCCCGCTCACGGTGAGGATGGTGGTGTTATTCCACTCGCGGTTTGACGACTATTATTCTCGTGATAAATATAAATATAAACACTTATGGTGCCGATTATGATTATGATTATGATTGAGTTTGATTATGATTCTGAGCATGATTGATTGTGAATATTATTGAAATGTCATTACTGAATTAGCAAGCATGGTTGTTTATCCCGCTTGCATGGTAAGGTTTGGGTGTTATCCCATTTGCATGATATGATTTTGAGCACAGTCTCGTGAGGACGGCAATATGTAATGCTCACTTGAGATGTTGTGCATACGACTCAGTGGAGACGGCGATACGTAACGCCCACTTGAAATCGTTTTGGCACTGGGCAAGGATGGATGTCTCATCCCGCTTGTCCATGGTTGCGCAGTGGGGACGGCGATGCATAACACCCACTTTCTCTCGGATGAAAGGTGAGATGGCACTCTCCGTTGATGTGTGATGGCACTCTTCGTTATTTGGCACAATTTATACCTCTAGGAGAAGGTGAGACGGCACTCTCCATTGAGATAATGGTACCATGATTTGTATAATTTCTCCTGGGGATGCGCACGAGAGACCGATCCGGGATGTCAACCGGATTTAGTGTCGGGTTTGGCAGATAGCTGACACGTGAGCTCATGGCCAGTAGGACAGACATGCATCATACTGCATGTGTTTGCATTTGCTTGGGTCTGCATAATTGCTTGGTTTGCCTAATTGACATCCTGTTAACTGCTAATTGTACTACTTGTTACACTTGTTCGTTTGTGCAATTGTTTAACTGTCTATGTGATTGGGACTTGTGGTTTCGGATTGTCGTAGTTTGCGTATATGTTGGGCCAGAGGCCGTGATGTGATATTGTTTTGGGCTGGAAGCTGTGATTTAGTTATGTTATATTAGATGAATCAGCGGTGAGTTTGGTGAAATTGCTTCTTTGGTATATGTAGTGAAATGCTATGATATATATTTGTTTTGATTGGAGTTTTTATTAGTTGAAATATAAATTTGAATTTTTGCTAATCAACTGTTGATCGGTAAGATTCATAAGACGAGCGATGATCACTACGGTTGAAATATATCCTCTTATGACAATTTCTAAAATTCCTTTGGTGAGACCTTGTGGTTAGGTTCTCACCCCCTACAACCCTCTGTTTTTCAGGAAATGGACGAAAAACCTGCAAAGACCTTTCTAAGTATTTCGGTTATGCTGTATCTGTTTTAATGCCTTAGTTATTATTTTCCCTCCCTATTATTTATTATTATATCTTGTAGAGAGGGATAGGAGTTGTAATGAGATATGTATAAAGTTTGGGATGTTATTTGTATGAAGGTTTCTTATTTTTATATTTGTGCGCGCGTGGACGCGCCCGCGCCGCTCTGTAATTGAAGTGTATGTATGCATGATTGTATAATAAAAGAAAATAAAAAATATTTCCAGTTTTTAGCACAAAGTAAAATGCAATGTGGTTCTTCAGTTTAGAGGCTTCCAATACGTAAAGATATATTTAAAGTCGTTGTAATACTCTTCGCTATCAGAGTGATGTAGTCGGAAGTATGACATTCTAGTAGTAAGAGTATTATAAATATACTAGGTGTCATATATGATGTGACATGTGAGTTAATCTTTTATACTATCAATCAATCGTTGATGAAAATCGTTAATTAAGTGATTAAAAAATAAAAATAATTAATTTATAATTTAGAAAGACCGATTTAATTGATAATATCTTTTAAAAACACATACATTTAAAAAAAAAATCATTTTTTAAGGATTAATTTAACTGATTAGTTAATTACTCCATCCTTATCATTGTTACCAAGTCTTTGCTTGATTCACGGGCGCGGCTACTGAAACTAATCGTACATTGACTGAAGCACGTCGGTAAAATGGTAATAATGGCCATTACTTAAAACCATTTAAGATCCAAAATCCAAGCAGCCAAATTCTCATCTCTGATCTTCTGTTCTGTTCGATTCTGAAACCCTACTGATCCTCAGCAGAAAATGTTAGTCAATTCTTGTCACATTCCAACATATGCGCCCTGCGCTGTTGCAGCATATACGTGCAAGAAAATTAATTCATTAGTTTATAAGCCATTTCTTTTCTTTTTTGTAGAAACAAACTATCGTGGATATTGGATAGCAGTGACTAACTTCGGACATTATTGTTTTCTGTTTTACACCACGACGCACACTGTTTTTAGAGGGGGAAAAAAAAAGGGTAATGCAATTATGATGTCACAGAATTTGCCACTGCCACTACTACTTCTCTTTTGTTTCTTTTGCTCACCCATACTTATCCAAGGATCAAATCAAGATGAAAGAAAGGTAATAAGATCATCCTTCCAAATGAAGGAGATCATTTTTATTTGCTGTTGCATTTGGTTTTTGTGGGGTACCACATTATTGCTAATGGCATTAATTTATAATGGTTCTCACACTAATTGGTTTCTAACAGCCGTACATTGTATACATGGGAGAATTACCAGAGACAAGAAGTTATGCCGTGGAAGACCACCACCATAATCTACTGACTGCAGCGATTGGAAAGTAAATAATCTTAATTAGGCAGTGAATCTTACATAATATGTTACGTTACACTTCTTGGTTTTAGAATAACCGTCAATTTAGATAATATAAACCCACGTTACAAAATCCATATCACATAGATTGTGTTTTAAATATCATTTTATTCAAGCTAACAGTTGCTTTAAATAATAGAGTAATTCATCAACGTTTCTTGTTATATTCCACAGCAAGAAATTAGCGAGAGTGTCGAAAATACATAGCTATGGAAAGAGCTTCAACGGATTCGTTGCGCGACTTTTGCCACATGAAGCAAAGAAACTGCAAGGTAATAATGATGGTAACATTTAGTCACAGAACTAGTGTATAGTTAATCCATCAATGTGTTTGATGTTAATTCGCATTATTATGTTTATGATGCATGCACAGAGGAGGAGAATGTGGTATCTGTGTTCCCAAACACACGGCAAAAACTACACACGACAAGGTCTTGGGATTTCATAGGAATGACCAAGAAAGTGAAGAGACGCAGCAACATAGAGAGCCACATCATTGTGGGTGTGCTAGATACAGGTAACACTAGTAACTTAGTAAGGAAGAAATTAAAAAATAATGGATGATGAAAAAGTGTTGGCTCTATTGAAACAGGAATATGGGTTGATTGCCCCAGTTTCAACGATAAAGGGTATGGACCTCCACCACGACGATGGAAGGGCAAATGTGTTACGGGAGCCAACTTCACTGCTTGCAACAAGTATGCATATATTTTCACTTAATATCTATCTCTATCTATTAATTAATAATTGATTACAGTAGATTATGTATGCACTAAGCTAGAGTGGATAAAAGAAACATTTTTTTTAAATTAATTTGAAGACCACTATTCAAATAAAGATATTTTTATATAAAAATAATAATTGAGATATTGACAGTGTTATATTAATAGTTTAGTCAAATATATTAAATTGTTTAAAAAATTTTATAATTATTAGTTTCATACAAATATCTTCATGTGAATGATTACTTAATTTAGTCTATATACTTCATATTTTTATAATTCACGAGAAAAAATGTAGCCATCAATGTTAAAATTTAATTATTAGAATCATACAACAAGCTATTATGCTTATTAGTTTTTGAATGGATGATCCAAGGTTTACTAATTTTCTATAATATTCCGTTTTGTAGAATAATTAAGCCCATTGTGATGGAAATTTTTGCATGGGTTTTCATACAACGTTGACTCCATTCTCCCATGTGCAGCAAGGTGATCGGAGCAAAATACTTCAACCTGGACCCAGTCAGCCAAATGCCCGACAACATCAGCCCGGCGGACGACCAGGGCCACGGCACTCACACTTCCTCCACGGCTGCGGGCGTAGCCGTGGAGGATGCAAGCCTCTACGGCATTGGCAAAGGCACTGCACGTGGTGGCGTCCCGTCTGCCCGCATTGCCATGTACAAGGTTTGCTGGACTGTTGGATGCAGCGACATGGACATGCTTGCCGGCTTCGACGAGGCCATTGCTGATGGCGTCAATTTAATTTCGGTCTCAATTGGAGGGCCTTCCAGGGAGTTCTTCAATGACCCTATTGCAATTGGTGCATTCCATGCTATGAAGAGAGGGATTCTCACTTCTTGCTCTGCCGGCAATGACGGTCCTCACCTTTCCACTGTTGAGAATGTTGCTCCTTGGATACTGACGGTGGCTGCTTCCACCGTTGATAGACAGTTCACGACGGTGGTATCCTTGGGGAATGGCAAGAACACCACAGTGAGTACTACTAATTAGCATATATTCAACTTTAATTTATTGGTAATTTAATTTATCGGTAATGTTAAGAAGATAATAACTAAAATTACCTTATTTAATATAGCATCTATCATTACATATTTATCATATCTAAAATCCAATATAAATTATTCTAGTGGTTAGCTCACTAGTCTCCTCAAGCAAGCGTCGCGGATTCGAATCCCGCCTTGTATATGTAGCATTTGATTGGTTAACGACAAACCCTTAATTAAAATCCGATTCACCACAGATTAGATCTTAGTCTATTGGGTTGGGGATACCATGAGAAACAAAATTTATCACATCTAAAATTACATAATTATTTTAGCGGTAATTTACAAATGCTAAATAAAGTATCTAGAATGTCTGGGTTGATTTTCTATTATTGTCCAAACATTATTGTAATTCTATACTCTCTGTAACTAACGAGAAATTCTTGTATCGTATTAAAAGGAAAATAGTGTTATTCTGGCTTATTAATCCATCTATTTATAAGTTAAATGTATGTAATAATAACAGATGCAGATGATAAGTACTTACATTCTAGCTAAAAGGTAATAGATAATTGGATGCACAAAAATTACTTTCCAAAAAATCTTAATTAAGCACTGAGTGGTTATTACAAGTAGCTTATTTGGAAGTTTGTTTTGTAGGGACTATCTATCAATACCTTTTGCCCCGAGCAAAAGATGTACCCGTTGACTAATGGAGTGCTTGCTGCTAACGGAACTGGAGATGGCTATGGCAATCCAATGTATTGTTACTGAACCCTGATGCGATTTAAAAGAACTTGTGTATTTATCTAATAATAAATTATTATGATGCAGTTCTTGTGATTATGGGACATTACAGAAGGACAAGGTGCAGGGAAAGATAGTGTACTGCCTAGGGGGAATGGGTAATCAAGACTTGATCATCAAAGAATTGGGTGGAGCAGGGACTATCATAGGCCTTGATAACAGAATAGATGACTCCTACAACGTAGTTATTCCAGCTACGTTTGTTGAAGCCAATACTGATGGCAGAGACATTGATCTCTACATCAATTCCACAAAGTACGTTTACCCTCAAAATCCTCTTAATTCAAAACTGCCCACATTACACTATGTGATTACTAGTGAAATTTTAAATTACAAGAATTTGGATATGCGGTTAGGATGGCTCTAATTAGAGAACCAATACATTTCCAACAATCAGCCAACAATTTCTTTCCGTCAACAGGAGAAAGAGAGAAAAGAAAAAGAGAGTAAAAAAAGCATTTATATAAAAAATGCTATTTGCACATCAAAATTAGCTAATATGTATTTGTATACAAATATATGTGTAGTTTAATTACACTTTTAGTAAAATTGCAAATTGGTCCCTACATTTTAAAAGTTTGTAATTGGGTCTTTAAAGAAAATTAAAATTTGTAATTTAGTTCCGTCGTTCAAAAAGTGTTTGATTTAACAGAATATTCTCAGCATTTTCTCTATTTTAATAGAATATTCTCAGCATATGCTGAGAATATTCTGTTAAATTAACACTTTTTGAACGGTAAGGACTAAATTGCAAATTTTAGTTCTTTTTAGGGACCCAATTACAAACTTTTAAAGTGTAGGAACTAATTTATAATTTCACTAAAAGTGTAAGGACCAAATGTGTAATTTAATCTTTAATTTATTTTTAATGTGTATTTTATATATTAATATATATTCTATGATGGCTGATTTTGGTTGGTGATTTTGATGTATACCTAGCAGCTGAATTTATTATTTATATATATCATCACTCTTTTTAAGTAACGATAAAAATTCACTAACTTGAGGGAACCTATGCGAAAATTTGATATCAGGGATGCTACAGCAGTGATACACAAGACAACGAGTACAAAGATCCCTGCTCCATTTGTTGCTTCTTTCTCATCAAGAGGCCCTCAATTTATCAACCCAAACATCCTCAAGGTGATTCTTGTCCACGTCCCTATCTTGCAACCATGCGTTTGATTTTGCTTGGTTGGTTTCTAAACTTGTTTACATTGAATATATTGCAAAGCCTGACTTGGCTGCTCCAGGACAAGACATTCTGGCTGCATTTTCCAAATTGGCAACAATAACAGGGTACCCTCAAGACTCACGTTATGAAGTTTATAATATATTATCAGGGACATCAATGGCTTCCCCACATGCCATTGGAGCTGCTGCCTATGTCAAATCTTTCCACCCTGATTGGAGCCCTGCTGCAATTAAATCAGCCCTCATGACCACTGGTGAGAATTTCCTATCCAACACCTGACAAGTAAAGTAACATTTTTAGGTTTTATAATTTCAAAGCCTTTTCTTTGTTTACTTTTTAAGAGTGTTTTTAATTAAATTACAATGACAATTTTGATAAAATACACACACATAAGTATGTCCATATATTTTAAAAGTTGCATATCTAACTAGAAATGAAAATTTTCTCGAATGCTTTTGAACGAGTTAGAAAAGGTTCTTATTCTAATGCATATTAAAAATGTCTAGAGATACGGAAAAAGTAAATGCAATATTTTGTGGGTCTCCTCTTTATTTTTCTTTATTTTTTTTTGTGTTTATTCTGTATACTATTTACGGTTTCAATTTGTCTATGAATGTGAATCTAAAAACCCTATACCCTAAAAGGGTATACTTCCCCTTTAAAAGCGAATTCAAACGCACTATAATTACAACGAAAAAAACTATTTATTCTTTGGTGCATCACACTAAATTTTATTTCCTAATCCAACATTTTCATCTCCACGATTCAGCTACCCCCTTGAAAACAAGCGATAATTTCTCGGAGCTGGCAGCTGGGGCAGGACAGATAAACCCAGCTGGAGCAGTTCATCCTGGCTTAGTTTATGACATTAGAATTGACTCCTATGTCGCCTTCCTATGCAAGCAAGGCTACAACGCCACCAACATTGGCATGCTTATAGGAACCAAGAATTTTGACTGCGCAAGCGCCAAGCTCGCGCAAGGCACCGATGGACTCAACTACCCCACCGTGCATCTCCAGCTTATGTCTGCTAATGAAAAGATTTCCGCAGTCTTTCATCGGAGAGTGACTAATGTAGGATATGGGACCGCAACATATAAAGCTAAAGTTACAGCACCTGAGGGTGTTTCAGTTCAGGTGATCCCAGATACGTTGGTGTTTAGTGGATTGCATCAAGAGCTGTCGTTTAAAGTTGTCTTAAAGGGGCCACCAATGGCGAACGAGACACGGGTGTCGACTGGATCAATTGAATGGCAAGATTCTAAACACAACGTCAGAAGTCTCATACTCGTATACAAACCAATGTTGTAAAGCGGCAGAAGGCACATTTCAAAACATAGGATTTCATAACTTATGTATTTAGTCCCGAACAGTTCTGATATTTTGCTTTCATTGTAAACATTTAGGTTAGTTATATGGTTTAGCCTAATGAATTTTAGTGCACGAATGATCAAATCTTTCTGCTTGCGAATTGTGAACGACATGAACCCATGCATCACTCCATTTTTTCTCCCTATCGGTCTGTTAACAGATGATAACCATTCTAATTAAGTTGTTTGCAGCAAGAACGTTTGTTGAGCCATATCACCGGGTGCGGGTGAAACGGGACACTTGAACATTGCTAAATTGCTGGCGGAAATGCGCTCCTAAAATGGACCAACCGTTATGTTAAATAACTTTTAAAAGTAATATGACTCAGACTTGGTGATTGTACAAGGCATGCAATAAATAGGATTAACTGCTCAAAGCCTTAAACATAGTAAAGTTCGAGAATCCGGATGATAATATCTAATCGACTACCAATAAAACAACTCAGCTGGTTTCGCTACTTCACAAAACCAACGATCCCACTTTTTCTCTTCCCTTGGGAGGATAATCCTCCCAGTAAGGAATTTGATAACAGAGAAGGAAAGCGTGTAAAAAACCCATACAAAAAAAAGGCTTAAACTCTACCAAAGTGCTATATATGTTTTGGTCTTCATTCTGGTCCCTCAACGGTCAACGGATATAGTTAACATGTACTCGCCTTAATTTTTCCATCAGGTCATAAGCAGGTGCGAACTGTGAAAGCTAGTAATGGTGCACATTTGATCCATAAGATTATATTGAGAAGTCAACAATGCATTCCGGACTGTCGGTTATGGATGCTCTTAAACCTAGTTAGTTCTTTTCTCCTCTTTCTTGCCTCTGCCGCAGCAACAGCATCCACTACATTTTTACCTGAGCATAAGACTTTTGTTTGTTGCTTTTCCTGCGGAGAAGTTGCAGTGTGAGATGTTGTTGAAGACAGAGATAACTTAGGAACAGAATGTAGTTGAAGCTCGAGGTCGTGTTCTTGTTCTTGCTCTTGCTTGACAGCAGATACATGCCCATTATGATCAAGTGAAGGTCCATGGAAGTTCCCTATAATGTGACTTCCAGTTTTCTGCTCAGCTCCATTCAATGGAAACATTATAGTTGTGTGGCCAGCATCATGAGTTGATCTGGCCTCTGTCCACCCAGAAGCTACAGTTTTAGCTTTCATTGGTAGATCTGGTTGATAATCCACAGTTGCCGCTGTATTCAAAGACAAAGAAGAACTACACTGTTTACCTAGAGAAAGTTCATCTCGTTTATCAATTAGGCCAATGGAAGGTGGGGCTGGTTGTCCATTTCCAAAATCTGGAAGAGGGAATAACCAGGGACATGGTACCATGTATAATGGATTTTGTGTCCTATTGTCATTTGCAAGGCTATTTTGCTTGTGAAATGAGCCGGTCTCAGAAGAGCACGGCAGAGAAACAGTAGGCGGAACGGGAATGGAACTAAATGGTTGATGTTGTACTTGAACTGGATTAGAAGACTGAATGATGGGAGGCCAAAATAATTGTGTAACTGGAAAATGGTTACAAACGAACCATGGGGCATTACCAGATAAATTTGTTACCTCGGCCATAGATGATTCCTGTTCAACAGGAGCTTTGTCTACCTCACTGTTTATTGTCTTGGCTATCTGCAAACGGAACCCAGTATTTATCTACTAGTTTTGCAAGCAAGAAGATTATGCTCTTGTGAATCTCTTAATAGCAGAATATCTTACTTGTGCCTTTAAATGCTTATTTGTAGTCTCCAAAGACTGATACTCTTTCAAAGCCATTTCCTTCTCCTTGTCACCAGAAATTTTATAAATGTGGAGTGAAGATCAGACAAACATCCAATAATAATAATAATAATATCTTAGAGAGTGCCTCATCCATGAAAATGAAGAAAAGTGGTGAACAATACCGTACCTCAACTATGCTAGATGTACACAAAAATTAACCACTAAAATCAGTCACCAGAGTAGAATACATATTGGAATACAAAATATACATTAAAAATAAATTAAATTATACATGTATTTGTACACAAATACGTGATGGCTGATTTTGGTGTATAACTAACATATTTGCCGTACCTTCTTCAGGTTTTCGTTCTCCAACACTAAATTGGAAGCTTTTCTGGTTAAATCTTCGCACAGAGCCTGAAGCAAACCAACAAACAAACATGAAAAAAAAAAATAAACTACTCAATCTTCCAAATAAACAATAACCCGTCAGAACAATTAGACACTTGCAAGAATACTTCTTTCTTTTTCTCTGTTCTCTTCTATGTCAGTTTAGAAATATCCGTGTATCAGGTGTCTTCTATATTTACTCATTTACACAAGTAATATGGAACGAAATCTACAGTGTCACCTTTACATAGAAATTAAACTGTCTATAAATCGAAATTTTCATGTGAAAGTTATGCTTGAAAGGTTTTGCTAATTAAAAGGATAGATTACCTTGCATAATACATAGCATGCCAATATTGCATTTATTCCAAATAGGCATACCAATACAGACATTACTCACTTACATCACAGATATGGTTTTATATTTAGTTTTGATGACTTCTTTAGTTTGGGAATGAAGGACGTATCACATTTATTTAAAACTAGGTTTCTGCATGCCCAACTATTAATATAATCAAAATAAGACTTGTTATTGTTACTATGCGCTATGGGAAAGTACATGCATAACCACGTTAACTTCAGGTCACATATCACGCCCATTTATGGTTCATTACCAACAATGATGCTTCATGTAATTTGCATTCTAAAGTTTCTGTCATTTTGGTTACTGGCACACAAGGACTGTGGCTATTCTCCACGTTTGAAGGATGTTAAAATAAATAATTGCTGTTCTGGACTGTGGATACATTCATTTGCCTCAAGAAATGTGTAGATCATCATCAATTAATAGTGTGAATCAATAATGTCCAATTAACTGTGTCAGAGAGGGAATGAATAATAAATCAGCTAATGTAAAGATCCTTCCTGAAATGGAAGAAATGATAAAAAAGAACAGGCAATATAAGTTGACAAATAAACTACGTGGTCAACAATAAAACATGAAGCCAAGATTGGTAGTACTGCAAAACACACCAAGCATTGGCTAAGAGCGTGTTTGGTCAAGATTTTATGCAGTCTATAAGCAAAACACCTGTCTACGACGGATTGTCTGCCTAGCTGACTCTCTATTTGCCAATATTCTGCGAATCCTCCGTGCTTCTTTTTCTTCCTAAACAAACAGCCAATTAGATTTCAAGTGCCAAACCAATGCAGTGGAGGAAAATTCAAGCTTTCTTATACCTCAGTTAAATTACGCCTTGACTTGCTGCAGCGAACCGCAGAGTAACTAGTAGTCTTCAGTGAATCAGCATCCTGCTCCATCTTCATATGTCTTGCACAGTCATCCTGCCTCCCTTCTCTTTGTTCAGAATTACAAGCAACTGATCGTTCATCTAGCTGCTGGCGTGCAATAGCTTCTCCCTGCCAAAATTAAACCAACAAAGCTGGTTGGTAAAATGTGGTGTTAACAAAAACAGTATTATTAAAAGGGAAATACAACATATTAGATCAATATTGGTCATCAAATTGGAGGAAGAATAAGAATGCAACATTATCCAGGGCTGTCTACTTTTTTGTAGCTGTTTTTATGAATAGTTTCTCGTTGTATGAAGCCTTTTTCCAAATTGTACTATTTCTAAATTCTACATGAAATGTTACAACTTGGTAATACTCTTGATTAAAGGGTGTGTTCTACAGTTAATTGACTTATCCATTTTCATTCAAAGTAAAAAGAAAGAATAAATTAAATGATTTATCCAAGTTAAGTGAAGTTATTTGTTTTTTTCTTCCAGAAAATGTAGGGGCAAGATTGTTTATCAATAATAAGCAATAATACTAGAATAAGGAAATCATAAGGAGATGCAGAAAGTTTACTTAGGCATGACACACTTCACCAAGGCTGTGTTTTGAAGTGAAGCTGGGATTGAGAAATATTATAAAAAATTGAAACTTAGTCCCATTCCCCGTCCCCTGTCCTAGTCCCAAGAAAGAAACAACCGCAACTTAAACGACGTCATAGATTGATAGCCCCGAATATTCATATATTATAATAACAAAATATATATAATTTAGGTTACAAATTCTATACATATTTTAACTGGTTTTCTTCAAATGGACGAAGCTAGCTATGATGAAATTGCTATTGTGCCCTTGAGCTTTTCTCCTTTTGCATGTTTCCTAAATTTAACAAACATGAAAGGTTAAATCCACACACTAAAAAGAGACTACGCATTCTTCTTCATCTCTAAATAAGGTTAAGGAATTGCACCCCAATACCAATCTCGTTCATAATCGTGTTCTTTTCTTAGATAACAGTTTTGATCAATTATGGAAAACTAATCCGACTTCACACGTCAGAAACTTGAAATAGTAATAGTAACTTGACTCAGCTTCACTTCGTTCGTTGGCATAAGGAATAAATTGATTAATGTTATTTCCCATATAGTTTATCTGTATTTGTTGTTGACGCGTGCTTCTATAGTAATATTTATTTTTTCAAAATATTGACTATTTCTCATGCGTTTAACTGTTAAATTCTGATTAGATTCTCGTGATTAAATAAAATCAAAGAGTATATAATCAAGTAATTAGTTAACAGAGAAAACAAAGTCGTTAAAAACAAAACACTAACCCCGGAGGGAGGGGCAGAGCGGGAGAGATCCAAGTGCGAGTGGCGCATGAAGTGTGGTGCGTCAGGGAAACGAGAGCCGGTGGTCTCGCGCATGGCGAGGTGCGCCAAGTCGGCGAGAGTCTCTGCCGCTTCAATTTCCGTCTTAACGAGGTGATCCGCACAGTGCTCCTCCCACGCAGACGAAGAAGACGACCGCTTATCTGTTTCCATCCCCTCCACGGTGAAACAAACAACAGAAAAAAAAAAGTGTAACCGTGCAAAGGTGGTGAAGTGAAAGAGATAGTGCGAGGGAAGAACCGAACAAATAAAGAGTGTGAGGGAGAGAGGGGAGGAAATGGAATGGTATGTATGAGTTTGTTCAGTGGCTACCGGAAGAGCGGAGGGCCACAAGGAGTGTGCGAGTGCCACGTGTTTTATATTCACAAGTGGACATCTTCGATAATAAGCGGCCATGTATCTTGGACTGCCACGTTTCATTCAGCTTGCCCACGTAGGAGATCTGACGCACTTGCAATTTTCCAAAAGTCGGCTTATTCCTTCCCTTCTTTTCTTGCCTCCTCAGTCCTTCCCCTTCATTCCAGTTTCCACCTTCAGTCATACATTACTCAAAATACCTTTTCAGACTATAATAGTGTCAATTCAAAGTATCTGGACTAAAATTTCAGAAATTAAAAAATTATATATTTTGGCGTCTCATCATCTTCTTTAACGCAAAAAAACTCCAACACTCAAATTACTTTAATATCCTTGAAGTAAAGAGAGTGAAATGAGTGTCTTGTTCTTTTGTTCTTCCGTCTTCAGTTAGAAACTTTAATTTATAGTCCCTGGAGGTGAATTATCCGTTGTTTATTTTCGAGATCTTAGGAACGTTCGAAATATGGGGAAGAAGTTTCTTACGGTGGACAGTTATCATTTTTTAATTTGTTTAATTTCACCGAGGTGTAACTCAGTTTTGCCGTTGTATTTGAGATACGGAAGATAGCCCTCAAATTTTTTTTTCAAGATATGAAATTTTATTAATAAATTGTAATAAAGTAATATTAGTCCATGTTTGAACTCTAGCAAGGATAAGGTGGGCATTAACCCAAAGAAAAAGCATGAGAATAACCTAAAAAGAAATAAAAAGGAAAACTAACAATAACTTGTCTTAAGGTGAAATTCTTCGTTTATATTGTGTGCCTCTTCCCAAATAGCAGCCGGTTCACTCCTTTTGCCATAAAAAAGCCATTGTTTCTAGATATCCAAATCCTCCATAGCACCATCGCAAGAAGATTTCGTTGCTTCTTATTAAAACTCTCTTGTTTTATCTTTACCTGCATCTCCCTCCACTAATTGCCAAAACTATCCTCTGCATCCACTCTATTTGGACTGTTGAACAAGAACCCCATGTGATTCCACACTTGCCGCGAGTAAATGCAATTAAGCAAACAGTGGGTCAAAGTCTCGTCCTCCATTTCGCATCTTGGGCATATCGCAGGGACAGCTTGAATGCGGGTGTGCAGTCGGTGCCTCACCGGAAAACCATTATGGAGAGCTTTCTAGGTAAAGACCTTAACTTTAGCTGGACAGTCAAGATCCCAAATCGAATTCCATATATTTTTGTCTCCGAAAATTGGTGGAAGACGTTCGAGTGGCGGGTGAAAAAAATTGAAGCATACCTCATATCCTAATCTTACAGAGTAAGAACCCCTTTTTCTCTGTACCAAATCAAGTTATCTTTTTTTTAATGTTTATTTGAAGTATTTCCTGTGTAATTTCTGATGTGAAGTTGTTGGCTATAAGATGCTCATTCTAATTACCTTCCTCAATGATGAGTTGAGAGACCCAAATTAAGCTTGGATTAGGCTCCTGATTCTGTCTCAGTGTCAATGGTCCTTGTCTTCCATTCCAGCAATCTTCCCAAATCTTCACTGCTGATCTCCTCCCAATCTGCCAGAAAATCCCTTTTTTCATAACCTTTCTCCCTTCTAATAGACTCCTCCAAGCCCATGACGGATTGTATCCAATGTCAGCTTTTAGAAATGAAGAATGTCTAAAATACCTGCTTCTGAATACTTTAGTCACTAGGGAATTTGGTCTGGTCATCAATCTCCATCCCTGTTTTCCTAGCATGGCAAGATTAAAAGCGTTTAGATCCTTAAACCCCAATCCTTCTTGATTTTTTGGTCTACACAGTGTGTCCCACTTAATCCATTGAAGTATCTTTTCTCCTTGTTTCTGTCCCCACCAGAATTGCATAAGCAGTCTCTGAATTTCTTCTATAAAATTTTCAGGTAGTTTAAAGCACCCCAAAGTGTATATCGGGATAGCCGTACCCACAGATTTAATTAGAACTTCACGACCGCTAACCGACAGTAACGATCTTTTTCAGTGCTGTAATTTTTTTGTAACTTTATCTTTGACATATGCAAATGTTGCTTTTTTTTTATTTCTGGATTGTTGTTGGTAAACCCAGGTATTTTTCTTGAGCGCCAACATTCGGGACTTGAAGGATGGCTGCAAAGGTTTCCCTCTCTGATTGCGGTGTATTCCGACTGAAAAACACAGCAGATTTATTCAGGTTCACCTCTTGTCCACTTATACTGTTGTAGTCATTCAACACCTGCATTATATTTTGGCATGCCTGAGAATTTGCTTTGCTGAAAATTATAGAGTCATCTGCGAAAAACAAATGTGTAATAGTAGGGCAACTACTGTTTAATCTGATCCCGACAATATTATTATTCTGTTCTCTTCTGTGTAGCAAGTGGGAGAGTCCCTCTGCGCAAAGAATGAAAAGATAGGGTGAAAGAGGATCCCCTTGTCGGAGACCTCTTGTAGGTTTAAAGAAACATTTAGGTTGACCATCCACAGTAACAGAATAGGAAACAGTAGTTACACACTCCTTCATCCATCCTATCCACCGATCACAAAATCCCAATTGACTCATAACCTTCCATAGGAAGCACCATTCCACCTTGTCATATGCTTTGCTCATGTCGAGTTTCAAAGCTAGATCCCAATCACTAAATTTTTTATTCTTCAAAAAATGCATGTACTCATGTGCTATTAGGACATTGTCACTAATCAACCGCCCCTTTATGAATGCACTCTGGTTATCACTAATTATCCGATTCATGATAAATTGTATACGATGTATCAAGACCTTCGAAATAATTTTATAGAAGACTGAGCTTAAACTGATAGGTCGTACCTGTGACATAGTAGCAGCTTCAGGTATTTTAGGAATAAGACAAATGAGTGTATGATTGAAAGACCTCAGCATTCTTCCTCCTGAGAAAAAACTAGTGACTGCTTTTATAATATCTTCTTTAATAGTATCCCAAAAGAAGTGATAGAATTTCGCCGTAAAACCATCGTCTCCTGGGGCTGAGAAAGAGTTAATTGAAAAGACTGCCCTCATAATCTCCTGCTCACTAATTAGTCTTGTAAGGACCCAATTGTTCTGTCTAGACACCTTCCTTCTCATTGTTGAGAGCCATACACTTGGGTTAGCAGGGGAGCTCGAACTGAACAGTATTTCAAAGTATTTCTGCGCTGTCTTCCCAATTCCTTCCGGATCAGAGTGCACCTCCCCTCTTTCATCTTCAAGTTTCTGTATTCTATTGTGCTTATTTCTCATTTGCGCTATCGAGTGAAAATACTTCGTGTTTTGATCACCATATTTTAGCCATTGCTCTCTTGCTTTCTCTTTCCAATAACGTTCCTCACTTAGGTAGGCTTCTGTAAGTTCTTCTTCTAAAACCTTAATACAAAAGTTGTCTGTTTGCTGTGCTTTACTTTTTTCTTCTTCTAACTTCTGTTTAAGCTGCTCGATCTGTCTTAGTGAGTTGCTGCCGGGCTGTTGTTGCCACTCAACAAGGCGATGTCGAACAATTTTAAGCTTTGTGTAAAGACGAAACATAGGTGAGCCTTCTATAGATTCATTCCATGTGTCTTTTACAATCTGTCCAACCACCTCATTATCACACTACCTCTCCTGAAACCTAAACCTCCTCTTAAACCTCCGTTGCTTGACCTCCGATTCAAACAGCAGTGGTCTATGATCGGAACCTTGATCATTTAAATGGAAGATCGCTGCTCCCGAGTATAATTCCAATAAATTCATAGAGACCAAACACCGATCTAATCGCTCTCTTATCAAATTTCCCCCAAACTGCTTATTGCACCAAGTAAATTTGCTTCCTTCATATCCCAAATCAATTAGGCCTGCTGCATTTATAAAATTATTAAAATTTTCAATAAATAGCCCTCAAACTTGACTTAGGTTTGAGGATTTGGTAAAATTTTTTTAAGAGGTGTTTGTATTTTTATAAGCACTTTATTTTATTTTTGGTAAATTAAAAAATTTAAATTTTTGTGTTTGCGACTTTTAAAAATTAGGAGTGCTTTTGAAAGCACCTAAGCGAAAGCTTTTTAAAGTTGATTTGGCTTATCAAATTTTATTTATTTTCCTGCATATATTTCTTGCTATTATATTGCCATTGAAATTCTCATATATTTCTAACTTCTAATTCTAACCTTCATAAATTCTAAGACAGTCTTCATATATTTTTTATTTTTCAACCTAATTTTCACAAATTTCAACACAAATACATCTTTATCACATATTAGGTATGAACTTCTATCTATTTATACTTTTTTTTTTGCGTTATTTTTGTATTTTTTCAGTAGATCTATGATGTTTGTTTATTTTTTATCTGTTCTTTGAAATGTGAAGAGGTTGACTTGGTTTATGAAAACCAATCATAAAATTTTTCTTGCATGAACATTAGTCAAAATTATAATAACAACATGTATATACATATGTAAATATAGATATATAATCATAAGAGTAGTTTATTTGAAATATGTGTCTCATTTTTTGTGATCTGTAAAGATGAGCCAATATATAAAATAATTTTTTATTTTAAAATTATTTTATTTTAAAATATTATATAAAATTTTAAAGAATTTGAAAAAAGAAATTATTCTTCGTTATAAACATATTTATTATAATTTTTTTAAGTTTTAAAAGATGTTTTACCAAACATAATTGTGGTGCTTGTACTCATTAAAAGTCATTTTTAATTTGATTTTACCAAAGACAAGTGGTGCACCTTTTAAAAAGCTGTCTTTTTTCATAAGCTACTTTCAAAAAGTAAAGGCTTTACCAAACCAAGCCTTACTGAACCTACTTTAGCAAGTTGAGCTTTTGTTATGCAGTTACCTTAGTTTGGGATGGATATATTATTGAAAAATTATCACGTATTCCTTTCTAAATCATCAGAATATGGTGTTCCGTACGAACACATAGCCTGATACTAATTTATCCGCTAGTGACTGAGAAAATGACTAAATTAGCCTTGGTTGAGAATGTAATATGTCGTAACTAATCCGCTTAGAAACAAATTCGCTGGGCCATGGCTTAGAAAGAGTTTAGTTAAAAGTGCACTTGCAGTTGTGTGGCGTACTCCGTTCTGTTCAAAAGCAATAAAATGATGCTTCTTGTCCTGTAAATCTGTGGTGGCAGAGTTATGCCTGCCGTGGTGAACATTGACGGTGGTTGGAGTGTAAATTCTTGGGCTGGAGCAATATATTAGGAGGTTACTAGGAGTAATAATTTTACGCTGCTTTACTCCACTGTCGCTTAGCTTCTTCAAAAATAACCATCTCTAATTCTCTTTCTAACATCTAACATGATATTTTAAAAGCCCTAATAAAATGGAATGAACGTAGCCTCAAAATACATTATGTCATTGGGAAAGCATCACTCCATGTCTCGGTCCCTCCCAACGAAGCCAACATGCTGCTATCTGAAGCATATAATTAAATTATCCTAACTCTTTCATTAACCGGCGTGTCTAATTGTGGGTATCTAATTATCTATCACACGCATATCCAATTTCAACTCTTCTGCACATCTATCCTCAACGAAACTTCCTATTTTGAACTTTCTCTACAGCATATCATTTTATAAAATTAAATAACATTCTTCTAGCAACACACATCTCTACCACTGCTATATGTATATCAAAATCCTTTATCTCTGGATACACTGTAGCCTCAGGTATAGCTTCACATACGTTGAAGCATTTTAATTTTTAAGTTCAAATATTATTATTACACTCGAAAACAAATATTTCACTTTGTTTTCTTTTTGCCATTCTTTTTCCAGTTTCTATCTACTCATTTTTTCATATTCGATAACAAAATAATCATCAACTTTCACTATAAACATTAAACAAATCAATGTTAAACAAATTCGTTCATCTTTAAATTCTTATAAAATTTAATAGCATGGTGAGGATCTTCAAACTTTTCTTTTTCTCTATAACCAATATTATACTATTGTATATTTCAAAATTGAAATAAACTAGGTTAATGTAAATTCTATTATATATATTACAATATTCATCATTTATTTAATTTCCTCAAGCTTTGTTATTTTGTGGATTCTTATTTCTTAAATTTTATGCTCCCATAAGTTAAAGTAATACAACACACAGACTTATTTTATATATTTTTAACTAATATTATTAACTTAATTCACATGACGAATTTACCTTAAAAATTGTGGGGTAAGTACTCCTACTAATACTTTAAAAAACATATATAAGAGTACATGTATAAATATACATGTATCCTTATTGAAAAATTGTATTTATTTCTATATTAAAAAAATTATCTATTAAATTTTTTATCAAAATATTTTTAAAAATTTTGCTAACCTATGCTATAAGGATACTTTTAAAAACACCAACAAAAGGAAGGTTTGACAAAAAATTATTGAAAAATTATTTTTTATATTTTTAATATATTACATATATTAAAAATTTTAAAAATATTTTATTATTATTCTCTTAACATATTTTCTTAAAGTATAAGTTTGCTAATTTTTTTTATTTTATTTATATATATTTTAATTTTTAAAATTAAATTTTGATACAAATAAATTTATACGTGCATCTAATTACGTAATATCATGTTATAAAAAATAACTACCTTTTACATTGATCATATGAATGATCATCCAAACAAACCGACAATTGAATAATGTATAAAATATTTTATCGTGAGTACATCAAAATTAAACTCTAATTTATATCTAAAAGTCTAAGATAAAAATAAATATTAAATCAATTTAATAAAACACAACATTACTATATGTTGAGTTTAGAAAACTTAAATTAAAAATAATGAACAAACATTATTAAATATGTTTATGTGTTTAAATAATTTCCAATGGTTTGTTTGATGTTTTTGTTAGTGTGCAGAAAAGAAAAACTAATTTCCTAATGGGCGAGCAAATAGAAGCCCGTTTTTGGTTCCCAAACAAGTGAAAACTCTTCACATGTTTAATTCAAGTGGCTAGAAGAAAAATCAAACTGGCCCAAAACCATCCAGGCCCATCTTGAATTAAAGAAAGAAGCAATTGACCCAAGTCTTCAAAGCATGCTTCGGTTACCTACTTCCATGGACTAATGGATTTTAAATTTTAACTCAATCAAGTTCATGCATTGGTAACTGAAAAGATAAAATTCAATTTGGTTGAATACTTTTCTTGGTAACCGAAACTCAAAATTAAATTGAGTTTAATTTTACATTGAAAGCTTTGTCTCTTATCTCTCCTCTCTCCTTCGGTCACATCTATCCATCAGAGAAGAAGATAGAAGAAAAGTGAAGCCTCTGAAGAAAAGCCTATGAAAAAAGGTTAAAGAAGATTGTTGCTACAGAAGAAAAGATTTGGAGAAAAGGTTTCAAGATTTTGTTACCACAAAAGGAAGAAATCGGCCTTGGTTCATGAAGCAAATCTACCTTGAAGGCACAACAAAAGATTGTTTCCATTTTTGTGCATCAAGAAGAAGATAGCCTCTGAATCTCTAGAGGAGAAGAAGAAAAAATGGAAAGCTTAAAGCCAGCCTGGGTCAGATGCACATCAACTGTCAGAATAAAAACTTGGAGCCAAAGCAAGAAAGCACGGCTCAGATTCAATATTCTTAAAGAAAAAGGTTGAAAGAGAAGATTAAAGGTATGGTTGCATGTTTGATTCGGTCACTGCTTCTACCCTCTCTCTCCTCTGTCACGCCACTGCTGCATGTGTATTGGGAGAAGAGAACCAACATGTGTTGAAGAAGGTTTCAACCTTGGAAGCTTTCCCTTCTATAATAAGGGTGCACGGCCAAGGGTTGAGATAAAGGAGGGAGAGCACACGTTTGGGTTTCCATAGCTCTTTGAGATGTTTATTCTTCTCCTTCATGACTTTCATTGAATATTTCTTATTCTTAGTTTAGTCTGCCTGTGTTTCATTGGAAAAAGACAAAATGTGAGGTTTTGTAAGAAAAAGCCAATGAGTGGAAAATGGCAAAGAGTTAAAGAAAAAAGCCATAGTTAACTCAGAAATCCTTTGAATGTATTTCTGTTTTGTTGTCATGATTCTGAGGGGATCCCCTTACAAGTTGGGTTATCACTTTGCAGTTGAAAGCTAGGGTGAGTCCTAGTCCCTTGCAAGTTGGGTTAGCACTTTGCGGTTGAAAGCTAGATTGAGGTCTAGTCAAGTTTAAATTGGGGTTAGAATCTGGATTTGTCCCAGATAGGAATGGGTAGTCCTTAGGGAAAAATTGGTGAATGTAATGTTGTAAAAACATTGTAAAATTCCGTCATTGTTGTGATGGAGACTGGATGTAGGTTACATTGCACCTAGTAGTTGAACCAGGATATATCTGGTGTTACTTCTTCTTCCCTACTCCTTTCTCAGTTTCTGTTAATCTGGAGACGGAAACAAAAGCTGCCTCTCAACTCAACACGAGACAAAACAAAAGTGTCTCTCAACTTGACATAAGACAAAAATAGAAATATCTCTTGAAGTTTCTTTAAAAAGGCAGAAATTAATATTCAGTAAAAAAAGAGGCTAAAATTCAACATCTCCTTCTCTTAGCCACTAATTACCATCACTATAGCATTATAAATTAATGAATTTATTTAATTAAAGTTTATATCCTTGAGTTTTTTTTTACTCAACATTATTATTATTATATATTTAATTTATAAAAAATTAACTTAATAACTACGTTATTATTTATTAATATATCAATATTGATAATAAATAAATAAATAATTGTTTAATATTTAATATTTTTATGTTATTTATTTTTATATGTTTTGATATATTTATACAATTTTTTATTATTTTTATATGCTACATATTTACTCTCATGATTTAAAATTTTTAGATCTTTACTGTTAATTTATCATAAAATATATAATAATTTCACATAACAAATTATTACTATTTCTTTTTTACAAGAATTATTACTTAAACTCATTCTAAAAAATTAAGCAACTCAATAAAAACAATTTTCATCATCCTAATTTGGATCCTTCTTCATAGAACAATCAAACTAAGCCAAGAAATGATAACCAGAAAGGAAAAACAGAAAAAAGCCTAGCAATAGATCAGCTTGGCTTGCCTTCAAGCTTGACACAAAATTTTACGCCTGCGGAGATCCACCTTTGGTCCAAGCTGGACACAAAAGATATCTACTAACCAATTATACATGGCAACTTCTCAACCGGTTGCAAGTCTTTCGTAAATCTTATCTCTTGGTGTCCACTCAAACCAACATCACATCAATCTGCACCATTTATATATTTTAATTTATATCTTTATGGTCAAAATGAACTGGAACATCATGTTGCACTCCGTACGGTGCCATACCAGAATCGCTTCCTATATTATTAGCCCCTAAAATCAACGCGCGTTGTCCCAGCAAGTTTGGGTTTTTTTTGTAATAAACTAATAACAATAAATAACAATAAAAATGATTGTAGCTCGTTGACCATGTTGCAATATATTTGTGTGTATTTCTTTAGGCAAAATCTCGACCGTTCCTTACTCATGGTAATTGAACAGTTATTTTTGAATCAACCATTAAGTTAGTGGGGGTGTAGTGTGGCTTTATTACCGTTTTCATCTTGGAAAAAGACACAACCTCCTTAACCTGGGCTTCTTGCTTAAGTGTTGAAAAGGACATGACTTCAAAAGGTTAGCACTGCTTGTCCTTTTCTGTATTTTTCATTTTGATTATGGGTAGAGAAAAGAAAAAAGTGGTGGAGGTCAAAAGCGAAAACATTTATAATTGGGTGCATGTTGATGTGAAGCATCGCGCCTCCGCGTACTGCGATAATGAATCGCTTCATGAGCTTAAAGCCCTGAAGCTAGTTAAGGACGATTCTGCTATTGGTCTGGAAATTCTTCCTTGTGGCAACAACGAGAGGGTTTGTGAGAGGAGGGGAGACTGGGCATATTTCTATATGTATACCCCATATTTTACAGAGCTTCATTTGAAGTTTCCTTTTTCCGATTTTGAATGTAAGGTTTTGACACAATTGAACTGTGCTCTCTCACAACTACACCCAAACTCATGAACTTTCTTGCTAGCTTTTGAATGTTTAATGACTTTTCTAGATTTTTCTATGTCTCTGAATATTTTTTTTCTTTGTTTTAATCTAAGGGAGTGTGAAAAGGTTTGTGGATTAACCTTAGTAGCTTTCCAGGTTGTTATGTATTTTTGCTATATAAATCTTCTTCAAAAGCTTTAAGTCTATGATTGTAAAGGTTCGGTCTTTAGAAATTGTAAGACCCCGAATTTTCAGAAACTAAATATTGTTATTTAATAATTTATTTTATTTACTCGAAAATATAATTTCCAGAAATTTATATATTAATCGAGTTTTTTTTTTATTATTGATTTAAAACTTTAGTGATTGAAAAATAATGAGTTTTATCTGCTTTAGTTTGAATAATTAGAGTTTTAATTTTATTTTGTAATATAAAAGAAACTAATTTAATTATCTCTAATCATTGAGTTAGAGTATCCATTTAAAAATAAATTTATAAATTAATAATTAAATAATATTTTTATAGATATTATTGTTGGATTAAAATTTGGTTTTCAATTACTTTATTACCTTAATTTTGCCACACCCATCCCCTTCAATTTTTCCCACACTGCGCAGCCCAGCCCCCTTCTTCACCCTCTTCTCTGCGCCGCCACAAACAGTTCCCTTCACCATGAAAGAAAGAAAAAAAGAAGCAGAAAAGGGAAAGAGAAAGAGAGATCCGCGGCAAGAGAGGAAGATATCTACAATCGAGAAAGGGAGGAGAGAAGAGCGACGCAGCCGCTGCGAGCTGGCCGCCGCTGAGCCATCACCCTTGCCGTTCATCTTCATCGCCGCCAGCAGAAGGGAGATTGACGCGCGAAGGAGGAAGGGTTGTGGTCAGGTTGCGTTCGTGTTCGGCCGCCGCTGCTTCCGTGCCACCCAACGGCGTTGCTGCACACGAGTCAGAGGAGCTCGTCCCTGCTGAGTCGCTGCCACTACTGCTAGGGTTTGTCGCTGCCGCTACTGCTAGGGTTTGTCGCTGCTAGGGAGAGAGGGGGAGATAGGAGTTACACAGCCAGCGAGCACGAAGAGAGAGGGAGATAGGAGTTACACAGCAGAGAGAGAGCGCGACAGGGGAAGCCATCGCTGCTGAGCCTCCTTGCCGTCGCCACAGAAGCCGCCCTCGTCGATGCCGTCGGAAGCGCGAACAGAGGAAGCATGCACACGAGGGAGCTTGCGGATAGGGTGAGATGAGATGGTGGTAAGATGGTGGTGGGTTGTTTCGCCACCCTCGCTACCGTCGTCGTTAGGAGCTGCCGCCATGGTCACCGGCCTCCTAGCTGCTGCAGTGGTTGTGGTCCGCTGTGTATGGTCGCCGGGGGAGTCATTGTTGCTGCTGAAACCACCGCCAAAGCTTCTGGCCGCTTCTGCCACCTGAAACCTCACCGTCGTCGCCGAAAAACTCTGCTGGTAAGGGTTTTTGAGTTGGTTTTCATTCGTTTTGTATGTGGGTTTCAGTCACCATTGCCGGAGTTCGGTCGCCGCTGCCGCTTGAGGTGGCTACTGGGGCCGCTGCCAAGTTAGTTCAGAGCCCGCCACTGTTTTGTTTCGCTAGTTCAGTAAGTGTTTTCTATTTCAAAAACCCCGTGTTAGTGTTCTGCACGTGTATTAAAGCCTTTACGATGTTAATGTTCTTAGGATTTAGTAACCGAGGTTACTTGTTGTGACTTAGAGCTGTTTATGCTGTTGCAAAAATGTGTGGGGCTGTGCTTTGAAGCTACCGTTGATTTTGGGTCGAGACGAATGGATTTTTAAGAGGCATTTGGATTATAGTTTCGACAATCAAGGTTGGGGCCTTTTCAGAAAAAACATATTTTATATACTGGAATTATTATATATGGATATTATGTGGTAAAATTGTAGCCTTGAGTGATTGTATAAGTCTTATGTGATGTTGGTTATCTTGGATGAATATGAATGCTTGTGTGACTGGATTATTATTCGGTTTTGTAAAGCAGACTGTTATTGAAGTGTTTCTTTAAAATTGTTTCTTAAAAAGTTGTTGAAATCAAGTTTAATCTGTTGTAAAGGAATTGAGTCCGAATTTGTTTTTCTTAAAAGATGAGAATGATATGAATTTTCGAAATTGGTCTGATTTGAAATTGATTTGGTTTTGAACCCGTGGAAGGGGTTGTGGAATGGTTTGGTTGGGACCCGGAAAGGGTGGCAAAGTCCAAGTTTTAGGGGAGGTGCTGC
The DNA here is from genome assembly GCF_003086295.3 of Arachis hypogaea. Taxonomy (NCBI): domain Eukaryota; kingdom Viridiplantae; phylum Streptophyta; class Magnoliopsida; order Fabales; family Fabaceae; genus Arachis; species Arachis hypogaea. The sequence continues at coordinate 95,321,205 of NC_092051.1, read as the reverse complement.
CGAAATTTCTATAAAAACCTTAGACTTTGTTTGAAAAGTTATTTAGAAAGGCTTGGGATTTGAGAAACTGTATTATTTGATTTATTAAGAAAATAGTTATGTTTTCGAGTTTTATTTATTTGAGAAAACTATATGTCTTGAGTTCGATTTACTTAGAAAGGAGTTACTTTACCATTTTGAATCACTGAAGAAAAGTTCTATGTTCTAATATTGATTTTTAATATAAAAATGGCTTATGCTTTTAGTTATACTTAAGGATTTCGTTCAGAAGAACCTTTAGTGTTTTTGAAGAAAATTGATTCTTGATTGAATAATTGTGTTTGTGACATTTTGGAAGAAGTCAGAGAATTGGTTTTAAGGAGGAACCTGAAAGTGGTTTTGATTTAAATGAATCAGTTCCGTTTCAAGTGAATTGGCTTTGGATTGGGTTGGGACTTGTGACTTTATATGACGTGGTTTTGTAATAAACTCTGTTTTTATTCACTTAAACCAATAATCTATGATTTTAAGAGTTTCAATGAATTTCTAAAAAGTTGAGATAGGTTGTCCTCCCCTAAAGTCTTGAGACTCTGTTGAGAAATTTCTATTACCAAATTTAGTTTTGGAATGATTGATTTTTGGAGCTTTCATAAGAGATTTTTTTAATTTGGCCTAGTTGCCAAATTTTTTGGAAGTTTCAGAAGGATGTTGTAGAAATGTGGCTTGTTTTGAAAGAAGAAATTTCTTTTGAGAAAGATGGCTGGTGCACGAAATTGTGATCTCCAGGCTCGAACAAATCCTGGTAATGGCTCCAAAGCTTGGTGCTCTGATCTTAATTCATAATTGTCACAACTTCGATACAACTAACCAGCAAGTGCACTGGGTCGTCCAAGTAATACCTTACGTGAGTAAGGGTCGAATCCCACGGAGATTGTTGGTATGAAGCAAGCTATGGTCACCTTGTAAATCTCAGTCAGGCGGATATAAAATAATCATGGAGTTTTCGAATAATAAATAATAGAATAGGGATAGAGATACTTATGTAAATCATTGGTAGGAATTTCAGATAAGCGAATGGAGATGCTTTTCGTTCCTCTGAACCTCTGCTTTCCTGCTATCTTCATCCAATCGGTCTTACTCCTTTCCATGACTGGCTGTATGCAAGGGCATCACCATTGTCAGTGGCTACATCCCCTCCTCTCAGTGAATAATATGCTCACGCACCCTGTCACGGCACGGCTATTCATCTGTCGGTTCTCGATCATGCTGGAATAGGATTCACCCTCCTTTTGCGTCTGTCACTAACGCCCAACAATCGCGAGTTTGAAGCTCGTCACAGTCATTCAATCATTGAATCCTACTCGGAATACCACAGACAAGGTTTAGACTTTCCGGATTCTCTTGAATGCCGCCATCATTCTAGCTTACGCCACGAAGATTCTGGTTAGGAGATCTAAGAGATATTCATTCTAGCTTAATTCATGTAGAACGGAAGTGTTTGTCAGGCACGTGTTCATAGGGGAGATGGTGATGAGCGTCACACATAATCATCACCTTCATCACGTTCTTGGGTGCGAATGGATATCTTAGAAGCGAAATAAGATGAATTGAATAGAAAACAGAAGTACTTTGCATTAATCTTTGAGGAACAGCAGAGCTCCACACCTTAATCTATGGAGTGTAGAAACTCTACCGTTAAAAATATATAAGTGAAAGGTCCAGGCATGGCCGAGATGGCCAGCCCCTCTGATCTAAGAACCAGGCGTCCAAAGATGCCAAATACAATAGTAAGAGGTCCTATTTATAATAAACTAGCTACTAGGGTTTACATGAGTAAGTAATTGATGTACAAATCCACTTCTGGGGCCCACTTGGTGCGTGCTTGGGCTTGGGCTTGAGTGTTACACGTGCAGAGACCATTTGTGGAGTTGAACGCCAGTTTTTGTGCCAGTTTGGGCGTTCAACTCTGGTTTTGGATCCTTTTCTGGCGCTGGACGCCAGATTTGGGTAGAAAGCTGGCGTTGAACGCCAGTTTACGTCGTCAATTTTTGGCTAAAGTATGGACTATTATATATTGCTGGAAAGCCCTGGATGTCTACTTTCCAACGCAATTGGAAGCGCGCCATTTCGAGTTCTGTAGCTCCAGAAAATCCACTTTGAGTGCAGGGAGGTCAGAATCCAACAGCATCAGCAGTCCTTTTTCAACCTCTGAATCTGATTTCTGCTCAAGTCCCTCAATTTCAGCCAGAAAATACCTGAAATCACAGAAAAACACACAAACTCATAGTAAAGTCCAGAAATGTGAATTTAACACAAAATCTATTAAAAACATCCCTAAAAGTAACCAGATTCTACTAAAAACATACTAAAAACAATGCCAAAAAGCGTATAAATTATCCGCTCATCACAACACCAAACTTAAATTGTTGCTTGTCCCCAAGCAACTGAAAATCAAGTAGGATAAAAAGAATAGAATATACTATAAATTCCAAACTATCAATGAAACAGAGCTTCAATCAAATGAGCGGAACTTATAGCTTTTTGCCTCTTGAATAGTTTTGGCATCTCACTTTATCCATTGAGGTTCAGAATGATTGGCATCTATAGGAACTCAGAGTTCAGATAGTGTTATTGATTCTCCTAGTTCAGTATGATGATTCTTGAACACAGCTATTTTATGAGTCTTGGCCGTGGCCCTAAGCACTTTGTTTTCCAGTATTACCACCGGATACATAAATGCCACAGACACATAATTGGGTGAACCTTTTCAGATTGTGACTCAGCTTTGCTAAAGTCCCCAATTAGAGGTGTCCAGGGTTCTTAAGCACACTCTTTTTTTTTTTTTTTTTTGCTTTGGACCTTGACTTTAACCGCTCAGTCTCAAGTTTTCACTTGACACCTACACGCCACAAGCACATGGTTAGGGACAGCTTGGTTTAGCCGCTTAGACCAGGATTTTATTCCTTTAGGCCCTCCTATCCACTGATGCTCAAAGCCTTGGGATCCTTTTTATTTGCCCTTGCCTTTTGGTTTTAAGGGTTTTGGCTTTTTGCTCTTGCCTCTTGGTTTTAAGAGCTTTGGCTTTTTCTGCTTGCTTTTTCTTTTTCTTTCTATTTTTTTTCGCCTATATTTTTTTTTTTTACAAGCTTTGTTCTTTGCTACTTTTTCTTGCTTCAAGAATCATTTTTATGATTTTTCAGATTATCAAATAACATGTCTCCTAGTCATCATTCTTTCAAGAGCCAACATATTTAACATTCTTAAACAACAACTTCAAAAGACATATGCACTGTTCAAGCATACATTCAGAAAACCAGAAGCATTGTCACCACATCAATATAATTAAACTAAGTTCAAGGATAAATTCAAAACTCATGTACTTCTTGTTCTTTTGAATTAAAACATTTTTCATTTAAGAGAGATGATGGATTCATAGGACATTTATAACTTTAAGACAAAGTTACTAACTACTAATGATCATGTAATGAAGACACAAACATAGATAAGCACATAACATAGAAAATGAAAAATAGAAGAAATAAGAACAAGGAATGAATCCACCTTAGTAATGGTGGCGTTTCCTTCTTGAGGAACCAATGATGTCCTTGAGCTCTTCTATGTCTCTTCCTTGTCTTTGTTGCTCCTCCTTCATTGCTTTTAGATCTTCTCTGATTTCATGAAGGATGATGGAGTGCTCTTGATGTTCCACCCTTAGTTGCTTCCAATAATTGTGTGGAAGAAAATGTATCCCCTGAGGTATCTCAGGGATCTCTTGATTTGCAGTCAAATGTTCTACCACTGAGCTATAGACCCTTGATGGAAGCTTTTGTCTTCCCTTTCCTCTTTCTAGAGGTTTCTCTGGCCTTAGGTGCCATCAATGGTTATGAAAAAAACAAAAAAGCTATGCTTTTACCACACCAAACTTAGAATGTTGCTCGCCCTCGAGCAAAAGAAGAAAGAATAGAAGAATAAGAAAAAGATATGGAGGAGATGGATGGGAGTGTGTATTCGGCCATATGGGTGGGATTGGGTGGGAGAGAGATGTTGAATTTTTGAAGGTAGTGGGTGTATGGACGTGAGTGGTAAATGGAAAAAAAAAGAAGGGATGATCATGAATGGAAAGAGAGATGATGAGGTAGGTGGGGATCCTGTGGGGTCCACAGATCCTGAGATGATCCTGTGGGGTCCATAGATCCTGAGGTGTCAAGGCATTTACATCCCTGCACCAATTTAAGCATGTAAAATGCCCTTGCACACAACTCTGGGCGTTCAGCGCCAGGTTGGTGCCCATTTTGGGCGTTCAACGCCCCTTTGCTGCCATTTCTGGCGTTGAACGCCAGAACCATGCTTGTTCTGGGTGTTCAGCGCCAGGATGCTCCCATTCTGGGCGTTCAGCGCCAGAACTATGCTTTGTTCTGGCGTTTGAACGCCAGACAGATACTCCTCCAGGGTGTGATTTTTCTTCTGCTGTTTTTGATTCCGTTTTCAATTTTTATATTTATTTTATGACTCCTCATGATCATGAACCTATAAAGACACATAACTAAGAAAAATATAGTTAGATAAATAAACATTGGGTTGCCTCCCAACAAGCGCTTCTTTAATGTCAATAGCTTGACAGTGGGCTCTCATGGAGCCTCACAGATGTGCAGAGCTTTGTTGAGACTCTCCAACACCAAACTTAGAGTTTGGATATGGGAGTTCAACACCAAACTTAGAGTTTGGTTGTGGCCTCCCAACACCAAACTTAGAGTTTGACTGTGGGGGCTCTGGTTGACTCTGCTTGGAGAGAAGCTTTTTCTGCTTCCTCTCCATGGTTGCAGAGGGAGATCCTTGAGTTTTAAACACAAGGGAGTTCTCATTCCATTGAAGGAATATTTCACCTCTGTCAACATCAATCACAGCTCTTGCTGTGGCCAGGAAAGGTCTTCCTAGGATGATGGATTCATCCTCTTCCTTTCCAGTATCCAGGACTATGAAATCAGCAGGGATGTAAAGGCCTTCAACCTTTACTAACACGTCCTCTACTTGTCCATAAGCCTGTTTTCTTGAGCTGTCTGCCATCTCTAATGAGATTTTAGCAGCTTGCACCCCATAGATTCCCAGTTTCTCTATTACAGAGAGGGGCATGAGGTTTATTCCTGAACCAAGGTCACACAGAGCCTTAAAGATCATGGTGCCTATGGTACAGGGTATTATGAACTTTCCAGGATCCTGTCTCTTCTGAGACAATGTCAGTTGATCCAGATCACTTAGTTCATTGATGAACAAGGGAGGTTCAACTTCCCAAGTATCAATGCCAAATAATTTGGCATTTAGCTTCATGATTGCACCAAGAAACTTGGCAGTTTGCTCTTCAGTAACATCCTCATTCTCTTCAGAAGAGGAATACTCATCAGAGCTCATGAAGGGCATAAGGAGGTTCAATGGGATCTCTATGGTCTCTAGATGGGCCCCAGAGTCCTTTGGTTCCTCAGAGGGAAGCTCCTTATTGACCACTGGACGTCCCAGGAGGTCTTCCTCCTTGGGATTCATGTCCTCTCCTCTCCTCACAGGTTCGGCCATGGCGCTTATGTCAATGGCCTTGCACTCTCCTTTTGGATTCTCTTTTGTATTGCTTGGGAGAGTACTAGGAGGGATTTCAGTGATCCTTTTACTCAGCTGGCCCACTTGTGCTTCCAAATTTCTAATGGAAGACCTTGTTTCATTCATGAAACTTACAGTGGCCTTAGATAGATCAGAGACTAGATTTGCTAAATTAGAAGCATTTTGTTCAGAGTTCTCTGTCTGTTGCTGAGTTGATGATGGAAAAGGCTTGCTATTGCTAAACCTGTTTCTTCCACCATTATTAAAGCCTTGTTGGGGCTTTTGATCCTTCCATGAGAAATTTAGATGATTTCTCCATGTTGAGTTATAGGTGTTTCCATAAGGTTCACCTAAGTAATTTACCTCTGCTATTGCAGGGTTCTCAGGATCATAGGCTTCTTCTTCAGAAGATGCCTCTTGAGTACTGTTGGATGCAGCTTGCATTCCATGCAGACTTTGAGAGATCATATTGACTTGCTGAGTCAATATTTTATTCTGAGCCAATATGGCATTCAGAGTATCAACTTCAAGAACTCCCTTCTTCATAGGCGTCCCATTGCTCATAGGATTCCTTTCAGAAGTGTACATGAACTGGTTATTAGCAACCATGTCAATGAGTTCTTGAGCTTCTACAGGCGTTTTCTTTAGGTGAATGGATCCACCTGCAGAAGTGTCCAGTGACATCTTTGATAGCTCAGATAAACCATCATAGAATATATCCAGGATGGTCTATTCTGAAAGCATGTCAGAAGGACACTTTTTGGTCAACTGTTTGTATCTTTCCCAAGCTTCATAGAGGGATTCACCTTCTTTCTGTTTGAAAGTTTGAACGTCCACTCTAAGCTTGCTCAGCTTTTGAGGAGGAAAGTACTTGGCTAAGAAAGCCGTGACCAGCTTATCCCAAGAGTTCAGGCTGTCTTTAGGTTGAGAATCCAACCATAATCTAGCTCTGTCTCTTACAGCAAAAGGGAAAAGCATGAGCCTGTAGACTTCAGGATCTATTCCATTAGTCTTAACAGTATCACATATCTGCAAGAATTCAGTTAAGAACTGAAAAGGATCTTCAGATGGAAGTCCATGAAACTTGCAGTTCTGCTGCATCAGAGAAACTAATTGAGGTTTCAGCTCAAAGTTGTTTGCTCCAATGGCAGGAATGGAGATGCTTCTTCCATGTAAATTGGAATTAGGTGCAGTGAAGTCACCAAGCATCTTCCTTATATTATTATTATTTTCGGCTGCCATCTCCTTTTCCTGTTCGAAAATTTCTGAAAGGTTATCTCTGGATTGTTGTATTTTAGCTTCTCTTAATTTTTTCTTCAGAGTCCTTTCAGGTTCTGGATCTGCTTTAACAAGAATGTTTTTGTCCTTGCTCCTGCTCATATGACAAAGAAGATGGCACAGAAAAAATAGTAATAATAATATGGATCCTTTACACCACGGTATAGGGATCCTTGTGTTAGTAGAAGAAAAGAAGGGAAGAAAATCTGAACTCAGAGAGAGAGGGGGTTCGGATTTTTGGAGAGTTGAAGGAAAGATGTTAGTACATCAATAAACAAATAGAAGAAGATGAGAGGGGGAAGTGAATTTTTGAAAACAATTTTTGAAAAAGAGTTAGTGATTTTTGAAAATAGTTTTTGAAAAAGGTTAGTATTTTTTTCGAAATTTTTTTTTAAATAAAAAATAAAAATAATTAGTTAATAAAAAAAATAAATTTTTGAAAAAGAGGGAAGATATTTTCGAAAATTAGAGAGAGAGAGTTAGTTAGGTAGTTTTGAAAAAGTTAAGAAACAAACAAAAAGTTAGTTAGTTTGTTGAAACAAATTTGAAAAGATAAGAAGTTGGGAAGTTAGAGAAGATATTTTGAAATTAAATTTTGAAAAAGATAAGATAAGAAGATATTTTTTTGAAAAGATATGATAGAAATTAGTTTTTGAAAAAGATTTGATTTTTAAAATCACAATTAATGACTTGATTCATAAGAAATCACAAGATATGATTCTAGAACTTAAAGTTTGAATCTTTCTTAACAAGTAAGTAACAAACTTGAAATTTTTGAATCAAAACATTAATTGATTAGTTATTTTCGAAAATTTTATATAAAAATAAGAAAAAGATTTTTGAAAAAGATTTTTGGAATTTTCGAAAATAACTAAGAAATTTGAAAAAGATTTGATTTTTGAAAAAGATTTTGAAAAAGATAAGATTTTCAAATTGAAAATTTGATTTGACTCATAAGAAACAACTTTGATTTTTAAAAATTTTTGAAAAAGTCAACTCAATTTTCGAATTTGATGAGAGAAAAAGGGGAAGATATTTTTTTGATTTTTTGAATTTTTATGAAAACATGAAAATTATGCAATGCATGAAATTTTTAGATCAAAACATGAATGTATGCAAGAATGCCATGAATGTCAAGATGAACACCAAGAACACTTTGAATGTCAAGATGAACATCATAGACACAATTTTGAAAAATTTTTTAATGCAAAGAAAACATGCAAGACACCAAACTTAGAATTCTTTAATGCTTACGCACTAAGGATTCAAGAATGCATATGAAAAACAAGAAAAGACACAAAACATGAAATCATCAAGATCAAACAAGAAGACTTACCAAGAACAACTTGAAGATCATGAAGAACACTATGAATGCATGATATTTTCGAAAAATGCAAGATGCATATGCAAGTGACACCAAACTTATGATATGACTCAAGACTCAAACAAGAAACACAAAAATATTTTTGATTTTTATGATTTTCTAATTTTTTTTATTTTATATTTTTCGAAAAATTCTTTTGAAAAAGAAAAAAAAAAGGATTCCAAAATTTTTAATATGAATTCCAGGAATCTTATGCTCTAAAGCTCCAATCAAAGGGTCAGGCATGGCTTAATAGCCAGCCAAGCTTTAGTATATAACTCAGACATGACACGCCTGACATTCCTTACATTCAATAGCCAATTGGCTAAGAAAGATAAAGAAGCTCTTCTCTTGGGTATAAGGATTGAGACATGGCTTTACAGCCAGCCAGGCTTCAACATGCTTCATGAAACACTAGAATTCATTCTTAAAAATTTTGAATAAATTTTTGAAAACATTTTTATTTTTTTCGAAAACAAAAGAGAAATTTTTTTTTTGAAAATATTTTTGAAAGATTTTTGAAAAGAAAACGAAAAGAAAGTTACCCAATCTGAGCAACAAGATGAACCGTCAGTTGTCCAAACTCAAACAATCCCCGGCAACGGCGCCAAAAACTTGGTGCACGAAATTGTGATCTCCAGGCTCGAACAAATCCTGGTAATGGCTCCAAAGCTTGGTGCTCTGATCTTAATTCATAATTGTCACAACTTCGATACAACTAACCAGCAAGTGCACTGGGTCGTCCAAGTAATACCTTACGTGAGTAAGGGTCGAATCCCACGGAGATTGTTGGTATGAAGCAAGCTATGGTCACCTTGTAAATCTCAGTCAGGCGGATATAAAATAATCATGGAGTTTTCGAATAATAAATAATAGAATAGGGATAGAGATACTTATGTAAATCATTGGTAGGAATTTCAGATAAGCGAATGGAGATGCTTTTCGTTCCTCTGAACCTCTGCTTTCCTGCTATCTTCATCCAATCGGTCTTACTCCTTTCCATGACTGGCTGTATGCAAGGGCATCACCGTTGTCAGTGGCTACATCCCCTCCTCTCAGTGAATAATATGCTCACGCACCCTGTCACGGCACGGCTATTCATCTGTCGGTTCTCGATCATGCTGGAATAGGATTCACCCTCCTTTTGCGTCTGTCACTAACGCCCAACAATTGCGAGTTTGAAGCTCGTCACAGTCATTCAATCATTGAATCCTACTCGGAATACCACAGACAAGGTTTAGACTTTCCGGATTCTCTTGAATGCCGCCATCATTCTAGCTTACGCCACGAAGATTCTGGTTAGGAGATCTAAGAGATATTCATTCTAGCTTAATTCATGTAGAACGGAAGTGTTTGTCAGGCACGTGTTCATAGGGGAGATGGTGATGAGCGTCACACATAATCATCACCTTCATCACGTTCTTGGGTGCGAATGGATATCTTAGAAGCGAAATAAGATGAATTGAATAGAAAACAGAAGTACTTTGCATTAATCTTTGAGGAACAGCAGAGCTCCACACCTTAATCTATGGAGTGTAGAAACTCTACCGTTAAAAATACATAAGTGAAAGGTCCAGGCATGGCCGAGATGGCCAGCCCCTCTGATCTAAGAACCAGGCGTCCAAAGATGCCAAATACAATAGTAAGAGGTCCTATTTATAATAAACTAGCTACTAGGGTTTACATGAGTAAGTAATTGATGTACAAATCCACTTCCGGGGCCCACTTGGTGCGTGCTTGGGCTTGGGCTTGAGTGTTACACGTGCAGAGGCCATTTGTGGAGTTGAACGCCAGTTTTTGTGCCAGTTTGGGCGTTCAACTCTGGTTTTGGATCGTTTTCTGGCGCTGGACGCCAGATTTGGGTAGAAAGCTGGCGTTGAACGCCAGTTTACGTCGTCAATGCTTGGCCAAAGTATGGACTATTATATATTGCTGGAAAGCCCTGGATGTCTACTTTCCAACGCAATTGGAAGCGCGCCATTTCGAGTTCTGTAGCTCCAGAAAATCCACTTTGAGTGCAGAGAGGTCAGAATCCAACAGCATCAGCAGTCCTTTTTCAACCTCTGAATCTGATTTCTGCTCAAGTCCCTCAATTTCAGCCAGAAAATACCTAAAATCACAGAAAAACACACAAACTCATAGTGAAGTCCAGAAATGTGAATTTAACACAAAATCTATTAAAAACATCCCTAAAAGTAACCAGATTCTACTAAAAACATACTAAAAACAATGCCAAAAAGCGTATAAATTATCCGCTCATCAATGACTTATAAGCTAGCAGTGATTTGAGAATACGGATTTTGAAGTTAAGACTGAGATGAATTGAATTTTGATTTTCAAAGGAAAGTGCTTTGAGAAAAGTGACTTATGGCTTAAATGATGATTTTATGAGTTTTATGATGTTGGATGGTGGAAGTGCTATTATGTTGTGAGCCGGAATGGCTGTATATGATAATGAATTATGACTGTTTGTGAAATATGTTATGAGCCGGAATGGCTGTATATGATAATGAATCATGGTTGGTTTTGGAATATGTTATGAGCTGGATGGTTGATTATGAATATGAATGGTTATTGAATTGATTAAGAGATTGTTGCACTTCTAATTATCTGAGATACGAGTTTTCCTGGGTAGAAGCAGTGGCTAGCCACCACGTGCTTCGGGTTGAGACTCGATACTCTGCTAACCCTATGTCGTAAGTGTGGTCGAACACTGTGAAAGTTCTGGATGAGCTCGCCCCTGTGAATATACACCAGTGAGGGTGTTGGATGTGAATTATGATTATGACTGTGAATAACTCAAGTTGGGGATGCACGATAGAGGGACAGTCCAATGGTTAGCTACCAGGAATTGTCGGGTTGGCTTTATAACCGACAAATGATATCATCAGCCACTAGGACAGGCATTCATCATATGCACCTATGTGACATTGCTTGGGTGTGCATATTGTACTTGGTTTGCCTTTGTGATTACTTGTGATTAACTGCTAATTGTTCTACCTGTGATAACTGTTTATTTGTGCTTGAACTTTCCTTGTGTTTGCAACTTGAGACTCTGTTGGACTGTGGTGATTGGTTGTTGTTTGGGTTGTTTGGGACTAAAGCCATGGTTGATCATGAGGTGGGCCAAAGGCCATGTCTGGTTGATATTTCTGGTTTGGAAAAGTATGAAAAACTAATTTGTCTCAGCGTAGATGAATCTTTCGAAAGGCTTTTGAATTTCTAAGAAATGAACAGTTTCCTCTTTCAGAAAAGATTTCAGATACTTTTTATAGTAAACCTTTGTTTTTGAAAAATACATAAGGCGGTTTTAATCACTGTAACGGTTTTACCTTCACGTATCCTATTATAGTAATTCTCACAAACCCTCTACTGAGAACCCTTTCGAGGATGATGTTCTCACCCCCCTACAAATTTTTCCCTTTTCAGGATATGGATGCAGAAGTCACGAAGAGTTTACCTAATTGTTGTTGTTGTGATGTTTTATATCGCTTTAGTTATTAATTATTGATCCCCCACCTTTATTTTTATACATTCTGTAAGAGGGATAGGAATTGTATTAGTTAATGCTTGTAAAATTATATATATATATATATATATATATATATATATTCTTCGTGAGTTTTGTAAGTTGTACTGTATGTATGGATATATGTTACCTATCAAAAAGTATTTTGGAGCAGTATTGCGGTTTAAAGTTTTAAACAGACTCATATTTTAGTATTATATAGTATAAGAGTCGTCGTAATACCCGAGTTATCAGAGTGGCGCAGCCGGAAGCGTGACTTTCTGATAGTTAGGGTGTTATAGAAATCGAGTATCCATTTTATCTGGATGGTGAGTTGATTGAAAAATTTCTTTTGTATTGGTGTCCAGAACCAATGCAAATTTTGGAAGCTGTGGATAGGAGTGAAGATGAAAACCTTTTTCTAGATTTGTTGGTCGAGTGTTGTGCTTCTGGGGAGCTTTTATATATTCCTAAAATGTTAAGTTTGGAAAAGGATACTGAGGTGTGAGAGGCTTATATAGGTAAATGTCTGTATTTTGTTTTCATTGGTGGTTTGTTAATTGCTAAGGGTGCCTGACGGAGGAAAAATATCGGTAAATATTTTCACAAAAATGTTGCATTGCAAGTATAGTTCTAAACCAACAAATTTTCCTTTGTCAATGTTTAAATTATTTGTCACAAATACAAACCCAATAAAATTAACCGAAGTATTCAAATCTCATGTCGTCTCTCAAGGAATTGTAGGGAAGTATGTTTATTATTGGTTATGAGATTGTATCCTTTTGGGTTTTGAGTTTAATAAGCAAGGAATGTAAGTAACAAGAGAATAACTAACAACTAAGAAGAGTCCTGATGCGTGAGCATCTTTCCTATCTTTTTCTAGTGAATTTGCATTTAAATTGTTAAGTTTAATCAAGAATTAATTATCTTTTAGCCATTATGGATGCTACTTTGAGTCTTGTGCAATTTTATTTATTTTAGGTAGCATTCGGATGGATTTGATGGAGTTTCTGCAGAGAAAGAGAAGAAACCAAGGAGCTGACCAGCGAGTAGGGGTGTTCGTGGTGCGGTTTGGTTCGGTTATTTATGAAAAAGCCATCCGATCCGATCGTTTATTAAATCTGCGGTTCGGTTTGGTTCGGTTTTTTTACTGAGACCATCCGAACCAAACCAAACCAATTAAAATCGGTTTGGTTTGGTTCGGTTTATTCGATTTTTTTAATTGTTCAAAAGGATTTTAAATAAACAAAAAAATAAGAAAAAACTACATTTAACAGAGAGCAAACCCTAAATTCATTATAAGATACAAATGTCCCAATTTCACAAACCCTAGCCTCAATTTCACAAACCCTAGAATCTAACTCGATCCAAATTTATCAATTACAGAATTCAAACCCTAAACCTAATCCTAATTTTACATTAACAGAATTCAAACCATAGCAATTTCATCCATCAAAAATCAAAACATGTATTAAAATCATTGACAACGGCGAAACAGAGGCAGACCAGAGGCAGAGGTGGTGGTGAAGCTGTGAGCACTGAGCAGGACGCAGTGAGCAAGTGAGCAACAAACTGCATAATTACGCAATTCACAAAATCATAAAAACAGAATTAAAGATCACCTGTAAAAACAAAATCATAGAAAAACAAAAGAAGGAGCAATCAAAATAAAATCATAGAAAAATAGATGCAGAAGCACAAAAAGCAAAATCACTAATAGAATCATAAAATAGAATTAAAAATAAAAAATGTAAACACAGAATCATAGAAAAACAGAGGTAGAAGAACAAAAAAATAAAATTACCAATAGAATAATAAAAATAGAAATTGAATACCTAACTTGGAGGCAATGTCATGGACGACGACGGCGCCTGCTTGTGCGTGGAGGAGACGGTGGCTCCAGTGCGTGGAGGAAGACAAAATCTCCTGGTGCAAGGAGGCTAGAGAGACACGGCGTAGAGGAGACGGCGGCTGCAGTGCATTGTAGACGACGAACAGAGGGAGAAAAAGAGCCGCGCCGAGGAAGGGAGGGACTGAGGGAGGACCGCGCCGAGAAGATGGAACCGCGACGAGGAAGGCCCGCCGCGAAGGTGCTGTCCGCGATTCCAGGGGCTGAGAGGACGGCGACTTTGTGAACGGTGGGAAGAGAGTGTGGAGAATCGGGAGTGGAGAGAGTTAGGGAATAGGAGCTTTATACGGTGAATGGCGGCTAGGTCATCTAAGGGGAAGGGGGTTTCACTTATTTATATTAGGGTTTTTAGATAAACTGGTTCAGTTCGGTTTGGTTAGGGTTTTCACTAACAAAACCGAAAACCGAACCAAACCGCAAAAAATAGCAAAAAATCATTTTTTCAGTTTTTTCGGTTTTCGGTTTATTCGGTTTTCGGTTTTTTCGGCTCGGTTGATCGGTTTTGTTTGGTTTGGATCGGTTTTGAACACCCCTACTAGCGAGGAGCGACGCATGCGCGTGCCTGACGCGTACGCATGAAAAGCGAAGTCGCTCAGCGACGCGTGCGCGTACCTGACGCGTACGCGTGACACGCGAAAAAGACCATCGACGCGTACGCGTGACATGCGCGACATGCAGAAAATGCAGAAAAATGCTGGAGGTGATTTCAGGCCGAGTTTCGACCCAGTTTTTGGCCCAGAAACACAGACTAGAGCCAGGGGATAGCAGAGACTCAAGGGAGATTAACACAAGAATGGTTATGCCCACTCCAAGTTAGGCATGGACCCTACGAAGCAAGTGGTCCCCATCCATCAAGTGAAGACATGTTGATTGCTTTAATTAATTCTGATTTAAAAACTTTATTTTATTAAAAAAATAGGAAAAGATATTATTTTAGTTTTAGAAGATAGATTTTTAAATTAATTACGTTTAGATATAAAAAAAAATTCCATCAGGATGATTCCAACACAACATTATTCCAATTCACAATTCACAATCCTAGTTTTCACTCTTTACCATGAGCAACTAATCCTCCATTGTTAAGGTTAGGAGCTCTGTCTATTTGTATGGATTGATTTTATTGCTTTTCCTATTTTAATTCATGTTTGGATTTACAATTTAAGAATTGTTTTCGCTCTTTATCTTATGAATTTGGGTGGAACGGAAATATGACCCATGTTCTAATTGAGTTCTTGTATAACTTGAAAAAGCTCTTTACTTGAACAACAGCTTGAAAACATATTCTCCTAAATTTTAATTATTTGGATTTAACGGGATACGTGACATAATTCTTTTATTTTTGGGTAATTAGAGTTTTTGTGGCATATAAACTGGAATTTGATCATCACCCTCTAATTGGAATTAATTGACCAAGGAATTGGCTATTGATGAATTTTAGAGGAGACTAGAAAGGTCTAAGGAATTAGGGTCTAGTCACATATAGTTTGCTATAAATTGAATCCTGCATGATTAAAATAGTTAGTATGAAAAGTTAATCCGGAAAAATAGATAACTCTGAAACCTTAACTGTCTTCTCCATAGTTTACTCCCAATTTATTTGCTTGCCTCTCTTCAATATTCTTTATATTGTTTAATGTCTTTTAAACTCCCAAACATTATTTTCTGTTTGCCTAACTAAGTAAATTAATCAATTATTGTTTCTTAGTCCTTCAATTCTCGTGGGATCGACCCTCACTCACCTGAGGTATTACTTGGTACGACCCGGTGCACTTGCCGGTTAGTTTATGGGTTATAATTTCCGCACCAAGTTTTTGGCGCTGTTGCCGGGGAATCGATAGTGATTAACAACTATCAGTTGTTTGATTGCTTAGATTAGGCGTTTTAGTTTTAATTTTATTTAAATTTTGTTCATTAATTTCGAATTTTTTTTAAAATAACACTAATATTTTTCCTTAATTTCTGAAATTAAGTTTGGTGTCACCTAGTTAATTTTATTTTAATTGTCTTGTTTATTTTTCCTGTTAATTTTTGAACATTTCTGTTTAATTTTAGTTATTATTTTTGAAATTTATTTATTTATTTTATTTAGCATTTTTATTTTATTATTTTACACAAGATACCTCACTGGGACTTCTCTACACTCTGACGTAGAGAATCCCATCTTTTTGTGTTTTCTGTTTGTTTATGCACAGGAACAGAAACAAGGAACCTCTGTTAGACTTTGATCCAGAACCTGAAAGGACTTGTAGGCAATGTTTACAACAAGCAAGACTTTGCAAGCCTGCATAATCCACTATGGATCACAATAATGCTGTTAATGCCAATGTGGCAAATTCGAACGGGAATGAAGAACAAAGGAGAGTGCTTGGCTCTTACTCTGCTCCTACTGCAGATTTTTATGGTAAAAGCATTGTGGTGCCTCCTATAACTACGAACAACTTTGAGTTGAAGTCAGAATTGGTCACCCTGGTGCAACAAAACTGCCAGTATCATGGTATTCCCCACGAAGACCCAAATCAATTTATTTCTAACTTTCTGCAGATTTGTGATACTGTGAAGACAAATGGAGTGAACCCAGAGGTGTACAAACTCATGCTCTTCCTGTTTGCTCTGAAGGATTGAGCAAAGCTATGGCTAGATTCCCAACCCAAGGAGAGTTTGAATACTTGGGACAAGGTTTTTACTGAGTTTTTTACTAAATTTTTCCCACCAAAGAAGCTGACTAAGCTTAGGGTGGAGGTTCAGACCTTCAGGCAGAGAGATGGTGAAACTCTTTATGAAGCTTCGGAAAGGTACAAGCTACTGATTAGGCAATTCCCTCCAGACATGTTCTCTAAATGGACCCAACTAGATATCTTTTATGAAGGTTTGGGTGAAATGTCCAAGATATGCTTAGATAATTCTGCAGGTGGTTCATTGCACAAGAAGAAGACACTGGAGGAGACAATTGAGCTGATTGAATTGGTTGCTAGCAACCAATATTTATACTCATCTAATAGGAATTCTGTGAACTCTGAGGCTCCTCAGAAGAAGGGTGTTATGGAAGTAGAAGCTCTTAATACCCTTCTTACTCAGAAAAAGCTTATGTCTCAGCAAATAAATCTGCTTACTCAACACCCAAAACCCATCTCAAGAGACCTCTTATGACATGACAGGTAACTTTGTGCAAAATGATAATTATAACTATGCTCAATGCTCTTCTGAACAGGTCAATTACATGGGGAGTGGCTCTAGAAATCCCAACAATGATCCATATTCTAAGACATACAATCAGGGATGGAGAAATCACCCAAATTTTGGGTGGAGAGACCAACCTCAGAGACCTCAGAATTTTAACAATAATTCTCAGGGCAGCTTCCAACAGAACAATCACAATAACCGCCAATTTCAGTCTCAGCAGCAACAACCACCTCAGCAGGCAAACTCTAAATCTCAAGAAGATTCTAACTGGGAGATGATGAGGAGTTTTATGCAGGAAACCAGAGCTTCCATTAGAAACTTAGAGGTGCAAATGGGCCAACTGAGCAAGCAAATACCTGAGAAGTCTGCAAGTACATTTCCAGGCGATACAGTGGTGAACCCAAGAGAAGATTGCAAAGTTATTCAATTAAGAAGTGGTAAAACAGCTGGCTCTGAGACAAAGACCAATGAAGAGCTAGTTGAAAAGAAAGCTCCAGAGGAGAAGAAGGAAGAAGTGGAGCACGCCCCTCCAAAGCGTGCAGACAACCCGTTCCCTGACTCTCTTGACACATATCCTACATTGCCAAAGGCTCCTGACTACAAGCCAAAAATGCCATATCCTCAGAGGCTTTAGAAGGCCTCCAAAGAAAAGCAGTTCTCTAAATTTTTAGATGTCTTCAAAAAGCTATAGATCAACATTTCTTTTGCAGAGGCTCTTGAGCAAATGCCTCTTTATGCTAAATTTATGAAATAATTATTGACTAACAAGAGGAATTAGAAGGAGCAAGAAACCGTGGTGTTAGCCAAGGAATGCAGTGCTATTATTCAACATAAACTTTATGAGAAAATGCAAGATCCAGGGAGCTTTGTGATTCCTTGCACCATTAGAAATGTCACTATTCAGAGAGCTTTATGTGATCTTGGAACTAGCATAAATCTCATGCCACTTTCAGTGATGAAAAAGCTTAAAATTGAGGAGGTAAAACCCACTCGTATTTCTCTTCAACTTGCTGATCTTTCTATTAAATTACCTGTGGGTGTTGTTGAGGATTTACTTGTGAAAGTAGGACCCTTTATTTTTCCTACTGATTTTGTTATATTAGACATGGAAGAGGATGTAAAATCCTCTATTATTCTTGGTAGACCATTTTTAGCTACAGGTAGAGCTCTGATTGATGTGCAAAAGGGTGAATTAACCCTGAGGGTCAATGAAGAACAGGTGGTCCTTAATGTTTTTGAAGCTCTCAAGCATCCTAATGATTTTGAAGGGTGTATGAGAATTGATGTTGTTGAACCACTTGTTCAAGAAGTACTGGAAGCTGAGGTACTTAATGACATTCTGGATCCTATTTCTGAGTATGAATTAGTTGAAGTTGATGATTCACCACCCCAGAAGGCACTAGTTCACACGCCTAAAGCAGAGGAGAAAGCCCCCAAGCTTGAGCTCAAACCTTTACCTCCTTCTCTGAAATATGTGTTCTTGGGTGAAAATGATTCCTATCCAGTGATTATTAGCTCTTCCCTGAAGCCTGAAGAGGAAGAGGCGCTTATTTCAGTGCTTAGGAGCCATAAAACAGCTCTTGGGTGGACCATTAGTGACTTGAAGGGAGTACAGTAGGCAACAAGTGAATAAGCTATTGACTGATGCAAAGTACTACATTTGGGAGGAGCCATACCTTTTTAAAAGGTGTTCAGATGGTATCATCCAAAGATGTGTCCCAGATGAAGAAAAATAATAAATTCTTTGGCACTGTCATGGTTCTGAGTATGGAGGCGACTTTGGTGGTGAAAGGATAGCTACAAAGGTCCTTCAGAGTGGGTTTTATTGGCCGACTCTCTTCAGAGACTCAAGAGCATTTGTGAAGCACTGTGACAAATGTGAAAAAGCCACAAATCTCCCTGCCAACCATGAAATGCCACAGCAGGGGATTCTTGAGGTTTAGTTGTTTGATGTGTGGGGTATTGATTTCATGGGACATTTTCCACCCTCACATTCAAACAACTATATTCTAGTGGCAGTTGATTATGTGTCCAAGTGGGTAGAGGCTATGGCTCTACCCACCAATGATGCCAAGGTGGTAATGAGCTTTCTTCAGAGGTATATCTTTAGCCGGTTTGGTGTCCCAAGGACACTCATTAGTGATGGAGGAACTCACTTCTGCAACAGACAGCTGGACTCTCTTCTGCAGAGATATGGAGTCCGTCATAAAGTGGCAACCCCCTATTACCCTCAGACAAGTAGACAGGTTGAAGTTTCCAACAGGGAACTTAAGAGGATTCTAGAGAAGACCGTCAGTGTTTCAAGAAAGGACTGGTCTAGGAAGCTTGATGATGCTCTATGGGCATACCGGACAGCGTACAAGACTCCAATTGGCATGTCCCCATATCAGTTGGTCTATGGCAAAGCCTGTCACATGCCAGTTGAGCTGGAGCACAAGGCTTACTGGGCAATCAGGTACCTGAATTTTGATTCAGAAGCTGCAGGAATTAAGCGAATGCTTCAGTTGAATGAGCTTGATGAATTCAGATATTCAGGTTATGAGAATGCCAAGCTCTATAAGGAGAGATCCAAGCTACTGCATGACAAGAAGATTGCCATCAGAATCTTTGAGCCAGGACAGAGAGTGCTTCTATATAATTCAAGGCTCAAATTCTTTCCCGGAAAGCTGAAATCCCGGTGGTCAGGACCGTTTGTGGTTACCAGAGCTTCACCGTATGGTCATGTGGAAATACAGGAAGAGAATTCTAACAGGAAATTTATAGTGAATGGCCAGAGACTGAAGCACTATCTTGGAGGCGAGATTGATCGCCAGAGGTCCACTCATCTACTGAACTAGCAGAACTGACCGTCAAGTTAGTGACGTTAAAGAAGCGCTTGTCGGGAGGCAACCCGATAAATTCGTATCCTTAGGTATTTTTCGTAGTAGTAGTTTTCTTCCTTATTTGATTTTTACTAAGTTTTTACTGTTTTTCAGATCATGCAGCTATCTTAGAACAAGAGCCGGACAAAAAAAAAAAAAGAGAGCACCCGACGCGCAAGCGTCGCTGACGCGTACGCGTCAGATGGGTGTGCGTGAAAAATAAAAATGAACAAAGAGTTGTGCGGGAGTGGCGTAGGAATGATTCCTTTCGCACAAACAAGCCCACGCGTACGCGTACCCACGCGTGCGCGTCATTCGTGATTTTGGCACTTCACGCGTACGCGTCATCGACGCGTACGCGTGACCTTAAAAATCGACGTAAATAAATGTTTGGGCAGAGAGTTGTGCTGGCTTGGGGATGGAAGTGTGCTAGAAGCACAAAACTTGTTCACGCGTGTGCGTCATCTGCACAAATGGCCATCCATGCGTGCGCGTGAAATTATTGGTTCCCAAGACACGCGAACAGAGAATTGTGCGTGCGCGTGGCTGGCTTCGCGCGAATCGCACAAATCATGGGCACGCGGATGCGTGCCTGACGCTCACGCATCATTAAGGAAAGTTCGAGACCCACGCGTACGCGTGCTGTACGCGTACGCGTCGCCTTCGCCGCACAATTACACTAGTTCGCCGCCCAGTTTTAATTTTCTTTCTCTTTCTCCCAATCCTAATTCTCTCTTGTTCTTTTATCCTTTTATTCTTCTTTCATCATAATAGTTGTTTCTTTCTATTTTCAGTTCTTCTTGGCTTGAGGACAAGCAAACCTTTAAGTTTGGTGTTGACGCTTCGCTTAGAAGTTTTCTGTTTATTCTTATGGCACCAAAGGGAGGTGAATCATCTTCACAGGAGGAGCACAACCTGAAGAATAAAGTGACCGCTAGGATAACTAAGGTGGTTGAGTTCCTTCATTCTATATTCCTTCCCGCTTTTATTATATTATGTTCCGGTTTTCTGCTATTTTGCTTTGTTTATTGCATGATCCTTTATTAGTTAGAATCCTAGGTCTAGTTTAGTTTTCTCTTAATTGCCTTAATTCTGAAAAGATGTTTCATGTATTACTCACTGAGCTTGAATTCAAATAAAAAATACAGAAGTGATACATTGCATGAGAAAGTGAGTTTATATTAAAGAATAGTCTTATTTACTTAGATGTGGTGGTATTTTTTGTAACTCTGAATGCATGACATGAACAGTGCATATTTAAATTTGAATCAAAGAATGTTGATATACTAGGAACATGAATTTAGAGAATTATTATGACTTCTCCGAAATAAGTAAAAGTTTAATCCTTGAAGCAAAAGAAGCAGCATTGAAAAAAAAACCAGGTCCAAGGCTCTAAGCATCAATGACTAGGGAGGTCAGACATGATTAAAAGCTCATAGAGTTGTTTCCCTAGTTATATGCTTGTGGTGTTCTTGTGTCAAGTAATCCTTGAGACAAAACATTTAGAGTCAAGATCAATGGCAATTAGCAGAGTATGCCAAAGGCTTTGAGCACCACTGTCTGGGAGTAGCTGAAAGAAAAATCAGAACTTAAAAAGAGTTCCCCAGTTAAGTGCTTGTGGTATTTCTGTGTCGAGTAAAACTTGAGACAAAATATTTAAAGTCACGGCTAGGCTCAAGGTGCAAAGCACAAAAGAAAAGAAAAATTGCTGTGTTCAAGGGTTAAATTGAGTTATAAAAGATCAGAGAATTCATAATATTATCCGGATTCTAATTCCGAATGACAGTAACATTCTTCTGATTCAAAGGAGAGTGAGATACCAAAACTATTCAGGATTGCAGTTATAAACCCCACTATAAGAAGAGACATGAGCTTAAAAGAACTCTCATTCTCATGAAAATTCACATTCTAAGCCTATATTATTTTGGTTGCTTGAGGACAAACAACAATTCAAGTTTGGTGTTGTGATGCGTGAGCATCTTTCCTATCTTTTTCTAGTGAATTTGCATTTAAATTGTTAAGTTTAAACAAGAATTAATTATCTTTTAGCCACTATGGATGCTACTTTGAGTCTTGTGCAATTTTATTTATTTTAGGTAGCATTCGGATGGATTTGATGGAGTTTCTGCAGAGAAAGAGAAGAAACCAAGGAGCTGACCAGCGAGTAGCGACGCGGGCGCGTGCCTGACGCGTACGCGTGACACGCAAAAAAGACCATCGACGCATAGCGTGACTGACGCGTACGTGTAACTAACGCGTACGCGTGACATACGCGACATGCAGAAAATGCAGAAAACGCTGGGGACGATTTTAGGCCGAGTTTCGACCCAGTTTTTGGCCCAGAAACACAGACTAGAGCCAGGGGATAGTAGAGACTCAAGGGAGATTCACACAAGAATGGTTATGCCCACTCCAAGTTAGGCATGGATCCTACGAAGCAAGTGGTCCCTATCCATCAAGTGAAGACATGTTGATTGCTTTAATTAATTCTGATTAAAAACATTATTTTATTAAAAAATAGGAAAAGATATTATTTTAGTTTTAGAAGATAGATTTTTAAATTAATTAGGATTAGATATAAAAAGGGATTCCAACAGGGTGATTCCAACACAACATTATTCCAATTCACAATTCACAATCCTAGTTTTCACTCTTTACCGTGAGCAACTAATCCTCCATTGTTAAGGTTAGGAGCTCTGTCTATTTGTATGGATTGATTTTATTGCTTTTCCTATTTTAATTCATGTTTGGTTTTACAATTTAAGAATTATTTTCGCTCTTTATCTTATGAATTTGGGTGGAACGGAAGTATGACCCATGTTCTAATTGAGTTCTTGTATAACTTGGAAAAGTTCTTTACTTGAACAACAGCTTGAAAATATATTCTCCTAAATTTTAATTATCTGGATTTAACGGGATACGTGACATATAATTCTTTTATTTTTGGGTAATTAGAGTTTTTGTGGCATATAAACTGAAATTTGATCATCACCCTCTAATTGGAATTAATTAACCAAGGAATTGATTGTTGATGAATTTTAGAGGAGACTAGAAAGGTCTAAGGAATTAGGGTCTAGTCACATATAGTTTGCTATAAATTGAATCCTGCATGATTAAAATAGTTAGTAAGAAAAGTTGATCCGGAAAAATAGATAACTCTGAAACCTTAATTGTCTTCTCCATAGTTTACTCCTAATTTATTTACTTGCCTCTCTTCAATATTCTTTATATTGTTTAATGTCTTTTAAACTCCCAAACATTATTTTCTGTTTGCCTAACTAAGTAAATTAATCAATTATTGTTGCTTAGTCCTTCAATCCTCGTGGGATCGACCCTCACTCACCTGAGGTATTACTTGGTACGACCTGGTGCACTTGCCAGTTAGTTTGTGGGTTATAATTTCCGCACCAAGTCCTAGCAAGGGTTGAGAATCGGAATTCCTATCCTCATTCTCATCGTCAATTGTGATGGTAACTGAAAATTGCTTTCACTTAGTTAACCTATAACAATTGAAGGTAAGTCAAGTGATCAAATCAACTTGATTTTACAAGTCCTAATCAAAGACTAAAGTTAGTGAAGCTCAAGCCAACTAGCAACTTTCAATCACCAACCAACAAGAGACTTTGACAATTCAAGAATCTCCAAATTACTCAATCCAAGCTAAGAATATAAAGATCTAATTTAAAATCGAACCAAGCATTTTATCAAACTCTTGGAAGGCGCAAAATAAAAACATAGGAAAGTAATAAGAGAATGTAAAATCTAAGACCAACAATTGCAAGGAATCAATAATAACAAATGAAGAAAGAAGCAATAAACATGAAATACCTCAAATTACATTAAAAAAAGAAATTGAATCTAACATGAAGAGTTCATAAATTAAATTGGGAAAGTAAAGACTTCAACAAGAGAAAATAAACTAAGATGCTAGAATAATAGAATCTAGAAGAGAAACTAAATTAAAATAAGATGGAAATCTAAATTGGAGAAGAAATAAAATTAAAAACCCTAAAACCTAGAGAAAGGAGAGAGCCTCTCTCTCTAGAAAACCTACATCTAAAAACCTAATAATTGTGTGAATGAGAAGTGTATGAATGATTCCTTCCAGCTTCACTCTACAGTCTCTAATCACTATTTTTGAGCCTGAAACTGGGTCCAAAGTAGCCCAGAAATCGCCCCTGGCATTTTCTGTTTAATGCAACACGTGACGCTCTATCACGCGTATGCGTAATCCACGTGTACACGTCGCTGAACAAATTCCTGGTTATGCGTACGTGTCATCCACGCGTGCGCGTCATCTGTCGAATGCACCAGTCATGCGTATGTGTCATCCATGCGTGCACGTCGCTACCAGGTTCTGAAATACTTCATTTCTTGTGTTCCTTCCATTTTTGCATGCTTCCTTTCCATCCTCTAAGCTATTCCTTCCCTATAAACCCTAAAAACACTTAACAAACATATCACGGCATCGAATGGTAATAAGAGAGTGTTAAAATTAGCGAATTTAAGGCCAAAGAAGCATGTTTTCAATCATAGTATAAAATTAGGAAGGAAAAATATAAAACATGCGAATTATATGAATAAGTGTGAGAATAATGGATAAAATCCACTCAATTCAGCCTAAAAATGTACCACAAAATAGTGATGCATCAAATCTCCCCAAACTTAAACATTAGCATGTCCTCATGCTAAGCTCAAGAAAACCAAAAGAGTGAAGAGGGGTGATAGGGATTATTAAATGCAAACTATCTATATGAATGCAACTACATGTAAAAATTCTTCTACCTATTTAGTTAAAAGTAATTAAATCTTCCAAAAACAAATATAAACTGGATTCCACTAAATCAAATCTCAATATAAAGTACAAGTAGACTTGCAAGAAGAAAATTAGTGAAAGCTGGGAACAAAGAATCGAGCATCGAACCATCACAGGAAGTGTATACACTCAAATCACTTAAGTGTTTAAGGTTCGATTCTTTCAATTCTCTACTAATCTTGCTTCTAAGGCTTGCTCTTCTTCTACCAATCAACAAAAATTTAATGCACAAACACACATATCAAGAGGTCTTTTAAGGGTTGTAATGGGGTTAGGGTCAAGGTAGGATTGTATTTCATCAAGTGGACTAAAATCTGAATCCTTGATTAACCTAAACTTTCCCCCTGTCTGTGGCATGAATGTATCCGGTGGTAATACTGAAAAACAGAGTGCTTAGGGTCACGGCCAAGACTCAAAAAGCTGTCTTCAAGATACCAACATCTCTAAGTTTCAGTCGATAGTGAGATGCTAAAACTATTCAGAAGCAAAAAGCTACTAAGTCCCGTCATCTGATTTTAACTAAGTTTCATTTGAAACTTAGAAATTTATTGTATCCATTTTTTCTTTTTATCCTACTGTGTTTTTAGTTGCTTGGGGACAAGCAACAGTTTAAGTTTGGTGTTGTAATGAGTGGATATTTTATACGCTTTTTAAAGAACGGGTCCACCTTAGTGATGGCGGCTTGTTCTTCCTCTTGAAGATCTTATGAAGTGCTTTAGCTCCTCTATGTCTCTTCCTTGCCTTTGTTGCTTCTCTCTCATGGCCTTTTGGTCCTCTCTAATTTCATGGAGGATAGTAGAATGCTCTTGTTGAGGTCCATGAGTGGACTCTCTTGTTTGCTTCATCCTTTTCTTAGTGATGGGCTTTTGAGATGAATCTCTCCATCTCCCATGACTCAGAGGTGGAAGCTTTTGCCTTCCCTTTCCTCTTTCTAGAGGTTTTTTCGGCCTTAGGTGCCATAAATGGTTATGAAAACACAAAAAGCAATGTATTTTCTACACCAAACTTAGAAGGTTTGCTCGTCCTCGAGCAAAAGAAGAAAGTAGGGATGAGAAGAAAAAGAAAATGGAGGAGATGGAGATGTGTGAGTGGTTAAGAGGTGATGGGAAAGAGTATTTGGGGAAGGGTGTTATTGGAATGTATGAAGAAGAGAGAGATTGAGTTGAGGTAGGTGGGGATCCTGTGGGGTCCACAGATCCTGAGGTGCCAAGGATTTCTCATCCCTGCACCATTCTGGCGTGTAAACGCCCCTTTGAGTGCCAATCCTGGCATTAAACGCCAAGTTGTTGCCTATTTCTGGCGTTTAACGCCAGCTTTTCTTCCCTTTCTGGCATTTAACGCCAGCTTGGTGCCCTTTTTTGGCGTTAAACGCCAGTCTGGTGCCTATTTCTGGCGTTAAACGCCCAGAATGGTGCCAGACTGGGCGTTTAACGCCCATTCTGCTACCCTTACTGGTGTTTAAACGCTAGTAAGCTCATCCTCCAGGGTGTGCTATTTCTAATGCTGTTTTCTCTTGGTCCTGAGGATCTACTGCAATTTGGTTGTAACCTGAATAGCCATCCAAAAAGCAGTAGTATTCATGACCTGCTAGTCTCTCTAGCATCTAGTCTATGAATGGTAAAGGAAAATGATCCTTTCTAGTGGCTGTATTGAGCCTTCTGTAGTCAATACACATACGCCACCCTGTAACTGTTGTTGAAGGAACCAGTTCATTCTTTTCATTATGAACCACTGTCATGCCTCCCTTCTTGGGGACAACGTGGACAAGGCTTACCCAGGGGCTATCAGAAATAGGATAAATAATCCCAGCCTCTAGTAACTTAGTGACCTCTTTCTGCACCACCTCTTTCATGGCTGGATTTAGCCGCCTCTGTGGTTGAACCACTGGCTTAGCATCATCCTCCAATAGAATCTTGTGCATGCATCTTGCTGGGCTAATGCCCTTAAGATCACTTATGAACCACCCAAGAGCTGTCTTGTGTGTCCTCAGCACCTGAATTAGTGCTTTCTCTTCCTGTGGATTTAAAGCAGAGCTTATGATCAACGAAAAAGTGTCACCTTCTCCCAGAAATGCATATTTCAGGGATGGTGATAGTGGTTTGAGCTCGGGTTTAGGAGGCTTATCCTCTTCCTGAGGAATTTTTAGAGGCTCTTTTATTTCCTCTGGTTCCTCCAGATCAGGCTGAACATCTTTAAAGATGTCCTCTAGCTCTGATTCGAGACTCTCAGTCATATTGATCTCTTCCACCAAGGAGTCAATAATATCAACGCTCATGCAGTCATTTGATGTGTCTGGATGCTGCATAGCTTTGACAACATTTAACTTGAACTCATCCTCATTGCCTCTCATGGTCACTTCCCCTTTTTGGACATCAATGAGAGTTCGTCCAGTTGCTAGGAAGGGTCTTCCTAGAATGAGAGTTGCACTCTTGTGCTCCTCTATTTCCAGCACTACAAAGTCAGTGGGAAAGGCAAATGGCCCAACCTTAACAATCATGTCCTCAATTATACTTGATGGGTATTTAATGGAACCATCAGCAAGTTGAAGACATATCCGGGTTGGTTTGACCTCTTCAGTCAAGCCAAGCTTCCTGATAGTGGATGCAGGGATTAGATTGATACTTGCCCCAAGGTCACATAGAGCTGTCTTGGTACAAGTACCCTCTAATGTGCACGGTATCATAAAGCTTCCTGGATCTTTAAGCTTCTCTGGTAAGCTTTTCAGAATGACTGCACTGCATTCTTCAGTGAGAAAAACTTTTTTAGTTTCTCTCCAATCCTTCTTATGACTTAAGATCTCTTTCATGAACTTAGCATAAGAGGGTATTTGCTCAAGTGCCTCTACAAACGGGATCTTTATTTCAAGAGTCCTAAGATAGTCTGCAAAGCGGACAAATTGTTTATCCTGTTCCGCTTGGTAGAGTTTCTGAGGATAAGGCATCTTGGCTTTATATTCTTCAACCTTAGTTGCTGCAGGCTTATTCCCTATAGTGGTGGTTAGAGAAGCCTTCTTAGATGGGTTATTATCAGCACTTGCAGGTGTCTGATCCCTCATTGGCATTTGAACACCAGGATTGGGTGCTGGATGGGCGTTTAACGCCAGCTTCCCACTCTTTTCTGGCATTTAAACGCCGGAACTGGGCAAGGAATGGGCGTTTAATGCCAACTTTTCTCCCTTTTCTGGTGTTTGAACACCAGAAGTTGGCATCCACTGGGCGTTTGACGCCAATCTTTCACCCTTTTCTGGCGTTTGAACGCCAGAATTATTCCTCTCTGGGCTCTTGCTATCCTCAGAGGGGTTTTGGGCAGTGGTTTGGTCATCCTCTGTCAGTTGTTCCTTTCTTGGCTTTCTGCTGCTTTGAGCTGAATTATTTAATGTCTTCCCGCTCCTTAGTTGAACAGCTTGGCATTCTTCTGTTATCTGTTTAGATAGCTGCTGTCTTGTCTGATTCAATTGTGCTTCCATATTCTTGTTAGCATTTTTAGTGTCTTGGAGCATCTCTTTAAATTCTGCTAATTGTTTTGTCATAAGGAGTAATTACTGATTAAGTTCAACAATCTGTTCTTGAGGATTAGGATCAGTAGTTACTGCCCTAGCCTCTTCTTTTATGGAGGACTCACTGGTTGAGTACAAATGTTGATTTCTAGCAACCGTATCTATGAGCTCTTGAGCCTCTTCAATCGTCTTTCTCATGTGTATAGATCCACCAGCTGAGTGGTCTAGAGACATCTGGGCTCTCTCTGAAAGTCTGTAATAGAAGATGTCTAGCTGCACCCACTCTGAAAACATTTCGGAGGGGCATTTTCTCAGCATCCCTCTGTACCTCTCCCAGGCATTATAAAGGGATTCATTATCCTCTTGTTTAAAGCCCTGGATGTCCAGCCTTAGCTATGTCATCCTCTTTGGAGGGAAAATTTGATTCAGGAATTTGTCTGATAACTGTTTCCATGTTCTTATGCTTGCTGTGGGTTAGTTATTTAACCACCTTTTAGCTTGATCCTTTACAGTAAATGGAAATAGTATTAATCTGTAGACATCCTGATCTACGTCCTTATCATATACGGTGTCAGCAATTTGTAAAAATTGTACCAGAAACTCAGTAGGTTCTTCCTGTGGAATACTGGAATACTGGCAATTTTGCTGCACCATGATAATGAACTGAGGGTTTAGCTCAAAACTACTGGCTCTAATGGGAGGTATACAGATACTACTTCCATATGAAGCAGTAGTGGGGTTAGCATATGACCGCAGAGTCTTTCTGGACTGTTCATTTCCACTTAAGTCCATGATGGAGAAAGGGAGATGATGTGGATAAAAAATTTTATTATTATTATTATTATTATTATTATTATTATTATTATTATTATTATTATTATTATTATTATTATTATTATTATTATTATTATTATTATTATTATTATTATTATTATTATTTGAATACCGAAATTAAAATAAAATAAAATAAAATAAAATAATTGAAAAATTGAATATAAGTTCAAAAATTAGAAGAAAATGAAATAAAAGTAAATTGAAAACTAAATTAATTAATTAATTAAAAAGGTTTTGGAAAAAGAATGCTTAGTTAATTTCGAAATATGAAAGAAAAAAGTAGTTAGGTGATTTTTTTTGAAAAAGATTTTGAAATTAGCAATCAAAAATATATGATTGAAAATTATTTTGAAAAAGATATGATTGAGAAGATATGATTGTAATTATAAAAAAAAGATATTATTGAAAAGATATGATTGAAGAAATTAAAAAGATTTGATTTTTGAAAAAGATTTGAAAAGATCAATTTTTGAAATTAGAATTTTGACTTGACTAAAAAAAAGATATGATTTTGAAAATCTTTGACTAATTTAATGCAAAATTTTGAAATTTATGAGTAAAATAAGGAAAATATATTTTTTTAATTTTTGAATTTTAATGAGGGAAGCGAAAAACAACAAAATGACACTAAACTTAGAAATTTTAGATCAAAACAAAGAGAACAAACAAGAAAACTTTGAATGTCAAGATGAACACTAAGAACACTTTGAAGATCAAGATGAACACCAAAAACAAATTTTTAAAAAAATTTTAAGTAAATAAAAGCACAAGGGACACAAACTTAAAATTTTTAGAAAATCAAACACAAATTTTCGAAAATTTAAAGGAAAACACAAAGAAGACACCAAACTTAGAATTTTTAAAGATCAAGAAAGAACTAAGAACATGCAAATTCGAAAAATTGAAAGAAAATAAAAGCATGCAATTGACACCAAACTTAAAATATGAAACTAAACTCAAATAAAAGACTCAAATTTAGTGACCCTAAACCAACAAAAATAAATTATTCCTAATCTAAGCAACAAGATAAACCGTCAGTTGTCCAAACTCGAACAATCCCTGGCAACGGTGCCAAAAACTTGGTGCACAAAATTGTGATTCACACTTTTCACAATTCCACACAACTAACCAGCAAGTGCACTGGGGTCGTCCAAGTAATACCTTACGTGAGTAAGGGTCGATCCCACGGAGATTGTCGACTTGAAGCAAGCTATGGCTATTTTGTAAATCTTAGTCAGGAGATTAATGATGAGAGTGATTGTATTTATGAAAAATAAACAACATGAAATAAAGAGTACTTGTGATTCAGTAATGGAGAACAGGTTGAGGTTTTGGAGATGCTTTGTCTTCTGAATCTCTGCTTTCTTACTGTCTTCTTCTTCACGCACGCAAGGCTCCTTCCATGGCAAGCTGTATGTTGGTGGATCACCGTTGTCAATGGCTACCATCTGTCCTCTCAGTGAAAATGGTCCAAATGCACTGTCACCGCATGGCTAATCATCTGTCGGTTCTCACTCATGTTGGAATAGGATCCATTGATCCTTTTGCGTCTGTCACTACGCCCAGCATTCGCGAGTTTGAAGCTCATCACAGTCATCCCTTCCCAGATACTACTCGGAATACCACAGACAAGGTTTAGACTTTCCGGATCTCAAGAATGGCTGCCAATAATTCTAGCCTATACCACGAAGACTCTGATCTGAATCAGGAGGCTAAGAGATATGCACACAGTCTAAGGTAGAACTGAGGTGGTTGTCAGGCACGCGTTCATAGGTTGAGAATGGTGATGAGTGTCATGGATCATCACATTCATCAAGTTGAAGTGCGAGTGAATATCTTAGAAGAGAAACAAGCGTGATTGAATGGAAAACAGTAGTAATTGCATTAATTCATCAAAACACGGCAGAGCTCCTCACCCCCAACCATGGGGTTTAGAGACTCATGCCGTAGAAGATACAAGTTCGAATGTAAATTGTCATGAGGTATAAAATGAATCACTAAAAGTGGTTTTTATAATAAACTAGTGACCTAGGGTTACAGAAAATGAGTAAGCTATGATAGTTAGTGTAGAAATCCACTTCCGGGGCCCACTTGGTGTGTGCTTGGGCTGAGCATTAAAGCTTTCACATGTAGAGACTTTTCTTGGAGTTAAACGCCAGCTTTTGTGCCAGTTTGGGCGTTTAACTCCAGCTTTTATGCCAGTTCTGGCATTTTGACGCCAGAATAGGGTAGAAAGTTGGCGTTTAAACGCCTGTTTGCGTTATCAAAACTCGAGAAAAGTATGCACTATTATATATTGCTGGAAAGCCCAGGATGTCTACTTTCCAACACAATTGAGAGCGCGCCAATTAGGCTTCTGTAGCTCAAGAAAATCCATTTCGAGTGCCGGAGGGTCAAAATCCAACAGCATCTGCAGTCCTTTTTCAGCCTCTAAATCAGATTTTTGCTCAGGTCCCTCAATTTCAGCCAGAAAATACCTAAAATCACAGAAAAACACACAAACTCATAGTAAAGTCCAGAAATATGATTTTTGAAAAAAAACTGATAAAAACATAATAAAAACTAACTAAAATATACTAAAAACATACTAAAAATAATGCCAAAAAATGTATAAATTATCTGCTCATCACGTGACATGCGCGACATGCAGAAAATGCAAAAAACACTGGGGGCGATTTCAGGCTGAGTTTTGACCCAGTTTTTGGCCCAGAAACACAGACTAGAGACAGGGGATAGCAGAGACTCAAGGGAGATTCACACAAGAATGGTTACGCCCACTCCAAGTTAGGCATGGACCCTACGAAGCAAGTGGTCCCCATCCATCAAGTGAAGACATGTTGATTGCTTTAATTAATTATGATTTAAACACTTTATTTTATTAAAAAAATAGGAAACGATATTATTTTAGTTTTAGAAGATAGATTTTTAAATTAATTAGGATTAGATATAAAAATGGATTCCAACAGGGTGATTCCAACACAACATTATTCCAATTCACAATTCACAATCCTAGTTTTCACTCTTTACCGTGAGCAACTAATCCTCCATTGTTAAGGTTAGGAGCTCTGTCTATTTGTATGGATTGATTTTATTGCTTTTCCTATTTTAATTCATGTTTGGATTTACAATTTAAGAATTGTTTTTGCTCTTTATCTTATGAATTTGGGTGGAACGGAAGTATGACCCATGTTCTAATTGAGTTCTTGTATAACTTGGAAAAGCTCTTTACTTGAACAACAGCTTGAAAACATATTCTCCTAAATTTTAATTATCTGGATTTAACGGGATACGTGACATATAATTCTTTTATTTTTGGGTAATTAGAGTTTTTGTGGCATATAAACTGGAATTTGATCATCACCCTCTAATTGGAATTAATTGACCAAGGAATTGATTGTTGATGAATTTTAGAGGAGACTAGAAAGATCTAAGGAATTAGGGTCTAGTCACATATAGTTTGCTATAAATTGAATCCTACATGATTAAAATAGTTAGTAAGAAAAGTTAATCCGGAAAAATAGATAACTCTGAAACCGTAACTGTCTTCTCCATAGTTTACTCCCAATTTATTTACTTGCCTCTCTTTAATATTCTTTATATTGTTTAATGTGTTTTAAACTCCCAAACATTATTTTCTGTTTGCCTAACTAAGTAAATTAATCAATTATTGTTGCTTAGTCCTTCAATCCTCGTGGGATCGACCTTCACTCACCTGAGGTATTACTTGGTACGACCTTATGCACTTGCCGGTTAGTTTGTGGGTTATAATTTCCGCACCAAGTCCTAGCAAGGGTTGAGAATCGGAATTCATATCCTCATTCTCATCGTCAATTGTGATGGTAACTACAAATTGCTTTCACTTAGTTAACCTATAATAATTGAAGGTAAGTCAAGTGATCAAATCAACTTGATTTTACAAGTCCTAATCAAAGACTAAAGTTAGTGAAGCTCAAGCCAACTAGCAACTTTCAATCACCAACCAACAAGAGACTTTGACAATTCAAGAATCTCCAAATTACTCAATCCAAACTAAGAATATAAAAATCTAATTTAAAATCGAACCAAGTATTTTATCAAACTCTTGGAAGGCGCAAAATAAAAACATAGGAAAGTAATAAGAGAATGTAAAATCTAAGACCAACAATTGCAAGGAATCAATAATAACAAATGAAGAAAGAAGCAATAAACATGAAATACCTCAAATTACATTAAAAAAAAAGAAATTAAATCTAACATGAAGAGTTCATAAATTAAATTGGGAAAGTAAAGACGTCAACAAGAGAAAATAAACTAAGATACTAGAATAATAGAGTGTAGAAGAGAAACTAAACTAAAATAAGATGAAAATCTAAATTGGAGAAGAAATAAAATTAAAAACCCTAAAACCTACAGAGAGGAGAGAGCCTCTCTCTCTAGAAAACCTACATCTAAAAACCTAATAATTGTGTGAATGAGAAGTGTATGAATGATTCCTTCTAGCTTCACTCTGCAGTCTCTAATCAGTATTTTTGGGTCTGAAACTGGGTCCAAAGTAGCCCAAAAATCGCCCCTGGCGTTTTCTATTTAATGCAACACGTGACGCTCTGTCACGCGTATGCGTAATCCACACGTACGCGTCGCTAAACAAATTCCTGGTCATGTGTACGCATCATCCACGCGTGCGCGTCATCTGTCGAATGCACCAGTCACGCGTATGCGTCATCCATGCGTGCACATCACTACCAGATCCTGAAATACTTCATTTCTTGTGTTCCTTCCATTTTTGCATGCTTCCTTTCCATCCTCTAAGCTATTCCTACCCTATAAACCCTAAAAATACTTAACAAACATATCACAGCATCGAATGGTAATAAGAGAGGGTTAAAATTAGCGAATTTAAGGCCAAAAAAGCATATTTTCAATCATAGTACAAAATTAGGAAGGAAAAATATAAAACATGCGAATTATATGAATAAGTGTGAGAATAATGGATAAAATCCACTCAATTCAGCCTAAAATGTACCACGAAACAGTGATGCATCAAATCTCCCCACACTTAAACATTAGCATGTCCTCATGCTAAGCTCAAGAGAACCAAAAGAGTGAAGAGGGGTGATATGGATTATTAAATGCAAACTATCTATATGAATGCAACTACATGTAAAAATGCTTCTACCTACTTAGTTAAAAGTAATTAAATCTTCCAAAAACAAATATAAACTGGATTTTACTAAATCAAATCTCAAAATAAAGTACAAGTAGACTTGCAAGAAGAAAACTAGTGAAAGCTGGGAACAAAGAATCGAGCATCGAACCCTCACAGGAAGTGTATACACTCAAATCACTTAAGTGTTTAAGGTTCGATTCTCTCAATTCTCTACTAATCTTACTTTCTAAGGCTTGCTCTTCTTCTACCAATCAACAAAAATTTAATGCACAAATACACATATCAAGAGGTCTTTTAAGGGTTGTAATGGGGTTAGGGTCAAGGTAGGATTGTATTTCGTCAAGTGGACTAAAATCTGAATCCTTGATTAACCTAAACTTTCCCGCTGTCTGTGGCATGAATATATCCGGTGGTAATACTGGAAAATAGAGTGCTTAGGGTCACGGCCAAGACTCAAAAAGCTGTCTTCAAGAATCAAAATAAGCTTAACTAAGAGAGCCAATAATATCATCTAGACTCTAAGTTCCTAAAGATACCAACATCTCTAAGTTTCAATGGATAGTGAGATGCTAAAACTATTCAGAAGCAAAAAGCTACTAAGTCCCGTCATCTGATTTTAACTAAGTTTCATTTGAAACTTAGAAATTTATTGTATCTTATTTCTTTTTATCCTACTGTGTGGACAAGCAACAGTTTAAGTTTGGTGTTGTAATGAGTGGATATTTTATATGCTTTTTGACATCATTCTCATATAGTTTTTAGTAGTTTTTATATAGTTTTTATTTAGTTTTGTTTAAGTTTTTATAGGTTTTAGTGTTAAATTCACATTTTTGGATTCTACTATAAGTTTTTGTATTTTTGGGCAATTTCATGTATTTTCTGGCTGAAATTGAGGACCTGGAGCAGAAGTCTGATTCAAAGACAGAGAAAGTACTGCAGATGCTGTCCAGATCTGACCTGCCGGCATTCGGAAGAGCTTTTCTGGAGATACAGAAGTCCAAATGGAGCGTTCTCAATGGCTATGTAAATCTTAATTCTAGAGATTTCCAGCAATATATAATAGTTCATACTTTGCTTCGGATTAGAAGGCCCAAAACTGGCGTCCAACGCCAGCCTCCTGCCCCCTTCCAGGTGTTCAGCGCCCAAAGAGCAGAGCCCAGCGTCCAAAGGCCCAAAGAGGACCCCCTAGCTGGCGTTCCATGCCCAAGGAACCTCATAGCATGTGGATCACATTAAAGCTAAGCCCAAACACTCACCAAGTAGACCTCAAAAATAGATTTTAGCACTAAATAGACTGTTTTACCCTTACTAGTCATCTGTTTAGTATTTAAGTGATCTTATTTATGTAATTTAGGAGACTTTTAGAACCTTTTACACCTCCCATGGAGGGAGGTCTACCATATTCACGTTTTCCCCTTGTTTTTACCTTCAGTATGAGTTTCTAAACCTCCTAGGTTGAAGGGAGGAGCCTTGCTGAGTCCTATGAATTAATAAAAGTACTATTGTTTCTTCTTTGATCCGTGTCTGATCTATCTCTAAGATGTATATTCCGATCTTCATCGTGGTGAACAGGACGATCTGACAAATTGGCTCTGTTCATCACATTAAGACAAACGTGCCTGACAAACACCCACGTCTACTTGGGTTCGTGTGAGTACCTGGAAGAAAAGTACGAGCCAACAACTATGTTTATACATCTCTCAGACGGTTAATCTACGATTTCGTTGGGGACTTCTCGAGACACCAGTTCAGCCGATGTCCGTGGTATAGGCTAGAATCCAAAGAAGCAGTGACGAACGGATTTCTGCTAGTAAAGAATTTTCACAAATAAATTTCCGTTGTAAGTATAGTTTCTAAACCAACAGAGAATCCTTTCATATAAAAGTTTTGGTTGTCACTTAAGCAAACCCAATAAAATTTATAACCGAAGTATTTAAACCTCGGGTCGTCTCTCAAGGAATTGCAGGGAGGTGTGTTTATTATTGGTTATGGAAAAAGTATCTTTTTGGGTTTTTTAAGATAAGAAGCAACAATAGTAAATGGCAATGGAAACAAACTAACTATAAAAACTCTTGGCAAGGTATGAAAACTGGAAATTCCATCCTAGTTATCCTTATCAGGTGTGATGAGAATTGTTATTTCTCCCACTTAGTTAACCCTTACTAAATAAAGGAAATTCAAATGGACTAATCAATTTGATTCCTCAAATCCTAGTCAACTCCTATGGAAAGACTAGCTTTAGAGGGATCCAAATCAATCAACGATTTCTAATTTTCAATCAACAGCTGAGTTTGACAACTCAAGTGTCATCAATTACTCAACCAAAGCCAAAAGAAGAAAATCTACTCGAATAAAAATGCCTTGAAAATAATAAAAGGGAACATGGTAATTAAAATTCAATTGGAAACAACTAAACAGATAATAGATTTAAATGGAAAAGTACTATTTGCATTAATAATTTAAATGAACATTGAACCTAGAATTGAAAAGAAGAAGAAATCCTAATCCTAAACCTAAGAGAGAGGAGAGAGACTCTCTCTCTAGAAACTACATCTAAAACCTAAATTTGTGAATATGAACGTTGTCTCAATGAATTGATTGATTCCCCCACTTTATAGCCTCTAATCTGTGTTTTCTGGGCCAAAAACTGGGTCAAAAATAGCCCAGAAATTGCCCCCAGTGATTTCTGATACGTCCAGCATGCGGCAAAGTCACGCGTACGCGTCGTCCACGCGTGAGCGTGGATTGGATTTTTGCCAGGTCACGCATGCGCGTCACCTATCTTCAAAGCAGCTATGGCAAATTATATATCGTTGTGAAGCCCCAGATGTTAGCTTTCTAACGCAACTATAACCGCCTCATTTGGACCTCTATAGCTCAAGTTATAGTCGATTTAGTACCAGAAGGTCAGGCTGGACAACTTTAGCAGTTCCCTCAGTTTCTTGTATTCCTTCCACTTTTGCATGCTTCTTTTCCATCCTCTAAGCCATTCCTGCCCTATAAACCCTGAAATCACTTAACACACATATCAAGGCATCGAATGGTAATAAGAGAGGATTAAAATTAACAGTTTAAAGGCCTAGGAAACATGTTTCCAATCATAGCACAAGATTAGGAAGGAAAATATAAAACCATGCAATTAATATGAATAAGTGTGCAAAGACTTGATAAAAACCACTCAATTGAGCACAAGATAAACCATAAAATAGTGGTTTATCAATCTCCCCACACTTAAACATTAGCATGTCCTCATGCTAAGCTCAAGAGAAGCTATAAAGGAGTGAAGAGGAATGGTAAAATGTATGAAATGCAACATATCTATATGAATGCAACTAAATGCAAAATGCTTTTATCTACTTGGTTAAAAGTAAACAAATTTTTTAAGAACAAATATGAACTGGATTTCACTAATTCAAATCACAAAATAAAGTACAAGTAAATTTGCAGAAGAAAATAGCTCATGAAAGCCGGGAACAAAGAATCGAGCATCGAACCCTCACCGGAAGTGTATACACTCTAATCACTCAAGTGTTTAAGGTTCGATTCTCTCAATTCTCTACAAATCTTGCTTTCTAAGGCTTGCTCTTCTTCTACCAATCAACATAAATTTAATGCAAAGATACAGATATCAAGAGGTCTTTTAAGGGTTGTAATGGGGTTAGGGTTAAGGTAGGATTGTATTTGGTCAAGTGGACTAAAATCTGAATCCTTAATTAACCTAAACTTCCCACCTAACTTAAGACAATCCATGTAATTACAATGCAAAATCTAACTGCCCATTAACTATGTTTACCACATATTCATGCATCCCAACTTTAGTACAACTCATATGCATTGCTACCAACATTTACTTTGGGACATTTTGTCCCATTTTTGTTATTTGCTCTTTTTCTTTTCTTTTTCTCCTTTATATATATATATTTTTTTTTGTTTTTCTCAATGCATATGATTAAATTATTGAATGCATGAACATGTCTTAAACATTTCTTTCACATTTTCATAAAGATTCTAACATACTCAATTCTCAAACCAAATGTTTTCAAACCCAATTTCCCCACACTTAAATCATGAACACTCTCATTAGTCCAAACTAACCAAAGATTCAAATTAAGGACATTATTATTTTCTGCTTAGAGTAAGTGATGAGCTAAAGCAAAGAATAAAGAGGTAAAATAGGCTCAAAATTGGTTTGCAAGGGATAATGAAAGGTAAGGCCATATGGGTATGTAAGCTTAGTGAAACAAGGCCTCAATCACATAAGTGCATGCATACATTAAACAATGGAAATATAGAATCAAGCAAGATAAAGTTCACAATTTTAGAGAGAACAACACACCAAAAAAATAAAATATTGGTTGATAAGATGCAACCAATCAAGTAGGCTCAAAATCTCACAGATTTTGTGTGTTCGAGCTCTAAACCATGTTCCAGTATAATATTCCTTCAAACAAATTTATCAAAAATTTTAAATCGAATTAGTGAAATGTTATAAAAAGTTTCTTGAAAAAGAAAATATTACTTTAACCAAGTGGTGGTAAAATATGCACAAAATCAAACAAATATGCAATCAAACATGCAAATGCAACAATGAACTAACAAATAAAGTAAAATATTGGTGTTGAGAAGAAAATAACTAACCCACGGAAGTCAGTATCGACCTCCCCACACTTAAAGATTGCACCGTCCTCGGTGCATGCTAAGATGTGCAAGTGGACGAGTTGCATCAACTGATGCTTTTCTCCAAAGATTGTGCAGGTGGACTTGTCTGTCGCCCCATATAGAAGTTCTTTTCCTTTACTTTTCCGGTGGCTATCCTGAAAGAAGAGGAAAAGAAGAAAAGTAACCCAGAAATAAAGATAGAACACAAATAAAATATGGGTGTTAATGCCAAATAATAAGGGTCTCAATTACATGGTAGCTACAACATGCAAGTGAGAAAATAGTGGAAGCAAATGGCATATCAATAGTGCAAAAGTTGCAGCAATAGGGAAAAGGCAGTATAAATTCATGTCAATGCAAAAGGAGCATAGGTATCATAAAAATTGGCATTTGACAAATAAATAAAATCACCTAATCAATGTAAAACAAGTCACTAAGCACCAAAATAATACCAGAAAAGACACAACAGTTGAAAAAGAACATGTGACACCAATGTAAAAAGAATAACTTTAGAAAAGAAAATAAAAATATGCACAAAATTAAAATGCAGTGAATGAAAGTATACAAATGTAATAGGAAAAATAGAATGAAAGAGAGTAATGATGAGAAGGTAAATAAACGAAGAAAAAGAAAGTAAGAAAGGAGGAAGAAAAAAAGAGAAAAGAGAGAGAAAAGGAGAAGAATGGAGTCTGCGAAGCGACGCGTAAGCGTTGATCACGCGTACGCGTGGGTGTGCAAAAGAAGAGGCAACGCATACGCTTACGCGTGGGTGAGCAAGAATCCTGGTGACGCGTAAGCGTCGGTCACGCGTACGCGTGACCACTGGTTATGCTAAACGCACAATACCAGCACCAAGGCAGCACAACTCTTGGCCAAATCACCCATTGACGCCGATCTGGCGATCCACACGTACGCGTCGCTGGCGCTTACGTGTGGGGTGACTAAAATATGGGTGACACACACGCGTCGCCCACGCGCACGCGTGGGTTGGCTCGTGCGCAAGGCACCCTTCCTGCACATCTCCCGCGTGACTTTCTGTAAGGTTTAGCGTCGCATGTGACGCATGCGCGTGGTTTACATGCACGCGTGGGACGCGCTTTTCTCTTTTTTTAATGGAGTATGCAGAATGCAAAATGCGGATGCTGATGTAGACATTATGAATGACCACTAATAGTAATAAAAACAAAATAAAAATAAGAATAAAAATAGAACAAAATAAAACTAAGGATAAAAATAGAAGATCATACCATGGTGGGTTGTCTCCCACCTAGCACTTTTAGTTAAAGTTCTTAAGTTGGACATTTGATGAGCTCCCTGTTATGGTGGCTTGTGCTTGATGAACTCATCCAGGAATCCCACCAATGTTTGTAATTCCAATATCCTCCGGGATCCCACACTAGTTGCATAAATCCTTCAAGCAAGTTAAAGCAAGTGACAAGGCCCCGAGAGTGTTGATTGCCAGAATGAATTACGGGGTCCCAAACCTTGCTTTTGCACCCGTCTTCTCGTTGATCATCATTTTTTCACGTGGGTGGTAAACAGTCAGAATTCTCACGGAGACATCCAAACAATTTCCTAG
Source organism: Arachis hypogaea (assembly GCF_003086295.3). Taxonomy (NCBI): domain Eukaryota; kingdom Viridiplantae; phylum Streptophyta; class Magnoliopsida; order Fabales; family Fabaceae; genus Arachis; species Arachis hypogaea. The sequence continues at coordinate 95,281,011 of NC_092051.1, read as the reverse complement.
ACCCATTCAAGTGAGAATTATACTAACCCTTATACTTCAATTTGGAGCATGCAACCATATTAAACCTTGCATGACAACTCTTACCACTAACCATCTCCCTCTTACTCTTATAGCCACAAAGAGCTCTAAGTTGCCCATCCGTCTCAAGCAAAGCATATTCAAGTGGGCTAATTAAGCTTAGAGATGAAAGATTTACCCACTTGAATGAAGGAATGGATGGTGATTGCTTTGGGGGAAAGGTCTCCAACAACTTTGGCAAGGTGATTTCCGGCTCCATTCCCTTGAGCTCTTCCTTGACAAATTCCACCTCCTTGCAAGCTTCTACAATTTCAACCTCTTCCTCTTGGTAGCTTTCTTCCAATTCAATCTCTTCTTTATTGTTCACTAAGGGCATGGGAGGTTGTGCTTCTTCTTCTTTAATCTCCATGTCAAGTCCAATGGGAGAGGATTCAAATGTAGATAAGAATTCATCAATGATTGAATCCATCTCTTGATCATCCCCTTCAAAGTCTTCAACCATGATATGCCTTGGAGGTTGTACACCCTCCTCAAAATCAAATTCAAACTCCTTAGAAGGGGGTTCTATGACTGGGCTTTCCCATGGACGTTCCGCATCTCCTAAGTCTTCAACCAATTCTTCTTCTTCGATAATTCCAGCTTCCTCCACTTGTTCCAATATAAAGTCATGCTCCTTACTGTCCATCGGAGTTTCTAGTATCTCCTTCATGCTATGTTCTTCATTAGATTCTCCACATGAAGCCATGGGGGTTCCTTGAGTGTCCGAACATCGGGAAGCTAATTGATTTATCGCTTGTTCCAGTTGATGAAGGGTTACATGAAATTGATCTACTGTTTCCTTGAGGCGAGCATGTGATTCTTGGGGCGATGGATATGGACATGGTGCATATGAAAGTTGTGGTTCTTGGGAGTAATTGGATTAGAATTGGGGTGGATAAGGGTTAGGGTCATATGGAGGTGAATGGTTGTTGGTGGCTTGTGAGTATGGTGGTTCAAAGCTATGTTGAGGAGGTGGTTCATAGGCATATGATGGGGCTTGTTGGTAACTACAAGGGGGTCCACCATATCTATCATCTTGGTATGTGCCTCAGAATGGCTCTTGACCATCGTAATTTGGTGGAGGTGGTTTGTCACGAAAGGGTCCACCATAACTATTGTCTTGGTATGCATCACAGAATGGTTGTTGGTTATAGCGCATTGGAGGGGGTTGTTGCCAAGAGGGTTGATCAAATCCTTGTGGCTCCTCCCATCTTTGATTCTTCCAACCTTGATGCCTATTTTCATTATAGTTTTCATTCCTTATAACAACATTAGAACCAAACTTGAAACCAGAGGGGTGAGAATTCATAGTAGCTAAAGAAAATAAAAATTAATAAAAATTAATGAAAATAAACTCCTAAAACTAGAAACACTAACAAAGAAACGAAAAAGAAAATATTTACAATAACCAATAATAAGCCACACGTTTACAATTCCCCGGCAACAGCGCCATTTTTGACGAACGGATTTCTGCTAGTAAGGAATTTTCACAAATAAATTCCCGTTATAAGTATAGTTTCTAAACCAACAGAGAATCCTTTCGTACAAAAGTTTTGGTTGTCACTTAAGCAAACCCAATAAAATTTATAACCGAAGTATTTAAACCTCGGGTTGTCTCTCAAGGAATTGCAGGGAGGTGTGTTTATTATTGGTTATGGAAAAAGTATCTTTTTGGGTTTTTTAAGATAAGAAGCAACAATAGTAAATGGCAATGGAAACAAACTAACTATAAAAACTCTTGGCAAGGTATGAGAACTGGAAATCCCATCCTAGTTATCCTTATCAGGTGTGATGAGAATTTTTATTGCTCCCACTTAGTTAACCCTTACTAAATAAAGGAAAGTCAAGTGGACTAATCAATTTGATTCCTCAAGTCCAAGTCAACTCCTATGGAAAGACTAGCTTTAGAGGGATCCAAATCAATAAGCAATTTCCAATTTTCAATCAACAGCTGAGTTTGACAACTCATGTGTCACCAATTACTCAACCAAATCCAAAAGGAGAAAATCTACTCGAATAAAAATGCCTTGAAAATAATAAAAGGGAACATGGTAATTAAAATTCAATTGGAAACAATTAAACAGATAATAGATTTAAATGGAAAAGTACTATTTGCATTAATAATTTAGATGAACATTGAACCTGAAATTGAGAAGAAGAAGAAATCCTAATCCTAAACCTAAGAGAGAGGAGAGAGCCTCTCTCTCTAGAAACTACATCTAAAACCTAAATTTGTGAATATGAAAGTTGTCTCAATGAATTGTTTGATTCCCCCACTTTATAGCCTCTAATCTATGTTATCTGGGCCAAAAACTGGGTCAAAAACAGCCAAAAAATTGCCCCCAGGGATTTTTGATATGTCCAGCACGCGACAAAGTCACGCGTACGCGTCGTCCACGCGTGAGCGTGGATTCGATTTTTTCCAGGTCACGTGTGCGCGTGATCCGCGTGTGCGCATCACCTATCTTCAAGGCAGCTATGTAAAATTATATATCGTTGCGATGCCCTAGATGTTAGCTTTCCAACGCATCTAGAACTGCCTCATTTGGACCTCTGTAGCTCAAGTTATGGTCGATTTTATACCAGAAGGTCAGGCTGGACAGCTTTAGCAGTTCCTTCAGTTTCTTGTATTCCTTCCACTTTTGCATGCTTCCTTTCCATCCGCTAAGCCATTCCTTTCCTATAAACCTTGAAATCACTTAACACACATATCAAGGCATCGAATGGTAATAAAAGAGGATTAAAATTAACAGTTTAAAGGCCTAGGAAACATGTTTCCAATCATAGCACAAGATTAGGAAGGAAAATGTAAAACCATGCATTTAATATGAATAAGTGTGCAAAGACTTGATAAAAACCACTCAATTGAGCACAAGATAAACCATAAAATAGTGGTTTATCAAGCAGCGTTCTCTGATCCGGAAGATTCGACCTTGTCTGTGGCGTTTTGAGTAGGATCGCCAAGAGAATGGACTGTTATGCACTTCACCCTTCGTCAGATTGAGTAACCACGGCCAATTGCCACGGCCGTGTTCAACCTGTAGCAGAGGAGATTAATGACCACGGGCAATGGCTATGATCACTTACAGCCTGCCATAGAAGAAGATCATTCACAAGCAAAGAAGATAGTAGTACCTGAGTTACTTTAGAAAGACAAAGCAACTCCAACTCTCAACTCTATTCCTATCCCTGAAAACACTTGTTTTACAGATACAAATTATAAATAGTTTCCTCTAATCCAAAGATCTTGTGATCTGTCTGACTAAGACCTGCAAGACAGCCATAGCTTGCTTCAAGCCACAATCCTTGTGGGATCAACCCTGACTTGCTCAGGTATTACTTGGACGACCCAGTGCACTTGCTGGTACTGCTGCTGTACGAAATAATATGGGTTTTACGTACACGCACACCAGTATATATGTTAATATTGTTAATAGTTGCTTTTTGTATGTTTGCTTTCCTTTGCTAGTTGTAGGAGTTTGTTTGTCTTTGTTTCTTATTAGCTTTTATTTTTATTTTCTCTTATTACTATGAATTCTCACCCATTTGGCTATGAATTTAGTTCTAACTATGTTGTAGAAAATGGAAATTTCAATGGAGATATGCTATAAGAACTATCCAAACCATGATGCATATCAATCTAATGTGTGTGGTGGACCTCCTTGTGGTTATCAATCACAATCACCATATACCTATGAATTCCCTCCTCAACATAGCCCTCAACCACCATACTCACAAGACTCATACCACCAAACACCTCCATATGATCCTAACCCATATCCACATTGTTGTCAAACTCGCGAGTTAACTCATACAAGTTTATGGGTTTAGGTAGTGGAATCGAGTTAACTCGGATACAAACTCGTTTCTAGGTAGACTCAGGTAGACTCAAACAGAATCGGTCAAACTCACGAGTTTGAGAGCGAGTCAGTGAGTTTGATTTGGGAGCCCATTTTTGCCAAAATGTCGTCATTTTGGGCCCCAAAAAAAAGAGCAACTCATACATCTAATCACTAACCCTAATTCTAAATGGTGCACACTCAGACTCAGTCACTCTCTTCAATCTTCTCCAACCCCTCACTCTCTTCTCCAACGTTTGCCGAATCACCGCCATCCACCGTTGTCTGTGCCGCCACGCCGAAGGCCAGACGGATCCTTCGCCTTGCCTAACACTTTTCCTCGTGGAGTCGTGGTACATTGCCGCCACTGCCCACCAGCCCACCACCCACAATCGTTCATGTCCACTCCTCACTTCCTCGGTTAAGCTGAAGGCTGAAGGTTCCTTGTGCTACATCACCGACACCAGCCCACCACCCACACCGAAGAACTCGACGATTCATGGCATGCTGTTCATCACCGCTGTTTTGCATTTGTCGGCCGTCGCCCCTGTTCTGCATTTCGATCTATTTCTACTTCTGCTTCACTGCGTTCCTCGTCCCTATTCGTCACCCCTATTCTGCATTGCCGATCTGCTTGAATTCTGCCTGAGCTTCCTTCTCCAAGGTATTTTTTTAAACAAATTTAAATGTCAACAATTTTGGTATGAATTCTGCCATTTTGGTTCTAAACTTCTGGTATTAATTTTTTAAATTTTTTTAGTTTAATTCTGGTGTGATGAATGATTAAAAAGTCATACACAAAATTGGTTGATGATATTTGATCTGATGGAAAAAATTAAACTGATGCTTCATGCTTTAATAAGTTAGTAATGTATCAAAAATGTGTGGTTTACTGGTTTAATTATTTTTTTCTAAATTACTGAGAAAAAGAGAAAAAAAAAGTAATAAAAATGGGACAAATGTTAACCCCAAAGTAAACTAATAAGAATAATGCATATGGGATGTGAATTGAAAAGAATGCATGAGTGTATGAAAAAGTGAAGAATGAGTAGTTAGGTTTGTATTTGAATTGTATATGTTGTTATATGTGTTAGGTGAGAGTTTAAGTTAATCAAAAATTCAAATTTCAAGCTCACTTAGCCATATATATCCCTACCTTTACGCTAACCCTATTACAACCTTTTAAAATTCCTCATGATATTTGTATGCATGTATTGAATAATTGTTGATTGTTAGAAGAAGAACAAATCTCAAAAAGCATGATTAGAGGAGAATTGAGTGAATCAACCCTATACACTTGAGCGACTAGAGCGTATACACATCCAGTGATGGGTTCGATTGCTCAATTCTTTGTTTCCACCTATTATTATTTCTTATCTTGCAAGTTGTGAATTCTTTTCTAGGACTCAATTCAATTGTGGATTTGACTTGGTTGTGCTTGCTTTAGCCCTTATGTTTATATATGTATTTTTGGAGATTGATTTATTTTGACCAAGTAGTTGCATGCATTTAGATAAATTTCATACAGGTAGTTTACTTTGAATAAATGTTAATACCCCTTTCTAGTCTTTCTTGAGTTTAGCATGAGGACATGCTAATGTTTAAATGTGGGGAGATTGATAAACCACAATTTTATGGTTTATCTTATATTGAATTTGGTAGAATTTATCAACTTTTTCTACATTTATTCATTGAAATAGCATGGTTTTGTAAATTTTCCGTAAATTGTGCTTAAGAGTAAAAATATGCTTTTTAGGCCCATAATTTGCTAAATTTAATTTACTTTAATTTCATTCGATGCCTTGATGTGTTTGTTAAGTGATCTCAGGCTTAGGAGGCAAGGATTGGATCAAAGAAGTGAAGAAAAAGCATGCAAAGTGGGAAATTCATGAAGAAATAAGGATTTGGTGGAATTCATGGCCACAGGTACGCATGCCTCATGCGTACGCGTGAGTGGAGATTTTGTCAAGCCACGCGTACACGTGACACTTGGCACGTGACTTACTTAAAGAAAACGTGGCTTGAGATTTCTGAGCTCATCCAAGCCCAAATCCAACACATTTCTGATGTATTTGAGGCCAAATTCAAGAAGGAACAAGGGGGAGAGCAATTAGGTTTAGTTTAGTAACATGTTTTAGGTTATATCCTAGAGAGAGAAGCTCTCTCTTCTCTCTAGAATTAGGGTAGAATTAGGTTAATTTCTCTTAGATTTAGGATTTGATTCTTGTCTTGATTTAGTTTTTATTGTAATTTCTTGTTACTACACCTTTGCCTTCTTAGTTTTACTTGCTATTTTCTTTATTTTGTTGCTTTCGACATTATGTACTCTTGTCAATTTCAATTTCTTTTTAATATAATTTGAGGTATTTCATGTTTAATGTTGCTTATTTGATTGATTATTGTTGCCTTTTTGGTTTTGGTAGTTGTAGCTTTTATGATTCTTGCAATTTGTCATATTTTACTTTCATGCATGTTAAGTGTTTGTTAAAATGCTTCTTTTAGTTTTAGAGTAGATTTTAGCACCATTGGCTTTGGTGAGTAATTGGAGACTCTTGAATTGTCAAAGTCTAATGTTGATTGGTAAATGAAGGTTGCTAATTGGCTTGAAGTCCACTAAAGCTAGTCATTCCCTAGGATTTGATTAGGACTTGTGGACTATAGCCAATTATCCTCACTTGACTTTCCTTCAATTGTTAGAGGTTAACTAAGTGAGAGTAATAGACAATTACCATCACAATGGAGGATGATAATGAGGATAGGACTTCTAATTCTCACCCCTAGCTAAGATTTTCTATATTGATTGATTGTCATTTTCCTTGTTTGATTTACTTTCTTGTTCATCATACTAAAAACCCCAAAAAATCTCATAACTAATAACATGCACACTTTCCTGCAATTTCTTTGAGAGATGACTCGAGGTTTAAATACTCTCGGATTTTATTGGTTTGCACTTGTGACAAACAAATTAAACTTTGATTGAGGGTTAATTTTTGGTTTGGATCTATACTTCAACGAAATTATTTTGTGAAAATTCTAAACCGCCGATTTTTCCTCCGTCAATAACTCTAATCTGGCCGCACACGGAGTTCCCGGATAGTAGCTTCCGCACCTCTTTCAAGTCAACTCATTTTGAGGTTGCTTCCCAAACCTTCTTCCCTGATGGTTGTTATTAAATCTCTGGACGTTGTTCTAACCCTGAGGTAGTTGAGGAACATAACCTCCTCGCTTGAAATTCCGACCTCTAAGTGCAAAATTTCTTCCTTGATTCCACTGAAAGGGTACTCTATGACATCCTTTCTCTAACGCTCCTTTTCTCACACAATCCTCAGCAACTCTGCTCTTATTTACTAGTTCAAAGAAGGTCCTAGTCTCCATTGGTCCTACTATGCTCAAAATATCGCTCTAGAGTCCACCTTCGTACTTGATAGACTTCCACTCATCAAAGTCCCTCGGAGCACCCTGACAAATCCTGGAGAATCCTGGAGCACCCTGACAAATCCTCGAGAATCCTGGAGCACCCTAACAAATCTTGGAGAATCGACATAATTCCTCAAATTTACTTGTGTATTCGGATATCGACAATGGAGCTTGCTTCAATTATAGCAATTCAAGCTTCTAAGCCGTCTTGAATAACTTGGGGAAATACTTTATGTAGAATTCAGATCGGAATACATCCCAAGGTATCGCAACATTGTCTCTCTGCAGAAGATGTTGCGTTTCTTGCCACCAATACTGAGCTTCACCCATTAACTGATAAGTTGCAAACTCAACGCATTGATCTTCATGCACTTACTGTGCTTATAAAGCTCGTTCCATCACCTGAAATTTATTGTCAACCTCTGTGGGGTTCGGGGTTCCTCTGAAGGTCGGTGGATTTATCTTCAGAAAAGTTGCGAGCGTTATTGGCCCATTATCTCCATTATAGCCATTCCCATTATTAACTTGATTTCCTAACACCTCGGCTGTAGCCTGCATAGCCGCAGCCATGTTCTCCAGGACAGTCATGACACTACAGGAAAAAGCAATATTTGTAACAAAAAAATTGTTACAAAAAATCGGAATTTTTAAATAAAAGGATTTTGTAACAAAAAAAAGGGCCATTGCAGTATGTCCCGTTACAAAAAGTTTTTGTAACAAAAAATAAAACTGTTACAATTCAAAGTAATATTTTGTAACAAATTTTTTTAATACAAAAACCAAAATTTATTACGAAAGTGGTAACACTTTTTTACCTTTAAAATATTTTTCGTAACAATTTAGATTTTTGTATCATAATATTTTGTTACAAAATACTACTTATTTTTGTAATATTTTTTATTCTTTTAGTTACAAAAATAGAAAGTTGATTTTAAAACATTTAATTAAATAATTGATATATAAATTAATTTTCTAATCCCACTAACTCAACATTTATATGATATATAATCTTATAGATAATTAAAATATCTTACATGTCATTAAGATTCTTTTACAATAAAATAAGTTCTACAAATTCAACTAAACACAACTTTTTCCTAACATAAAATTGTATCATATCGAATTTATAATTCTTGACTCTTCTAGCATATTTCAGTCAATATAAAGTCTAGCATGTTGGCATCAATTTTGTACCCCTGCAAATATAAACAATGAAAACCAAAATTAAAAAATAACACATAACACTATCTTCATCCGAGTAAAAATTTAGAACTTACAAGTTGAAATTAACTAATTTCTTAAGAATATATCCTCAAAGTTCAAAACTAGCCAATCAATAATGTAAATTATCAAGAATTAACAATTCAATATATAAACTTGGGCCAACTAATCAGAATTCAATCACAACTTATTGAACAAATTCATTAAATTTACATAAGTATCAATTGTCAAACCATCATTACAAAACACAATTTTGACCAAAATCTTCATAACAAATATACTTGACTTTTTTTATGCTTTTACACTCATAAAATTCCATAATGAGGTTTATGTCAAAACACAAGATAAGAACATAGAGAAGCACCTGAACAGAGTTTCTGTTATTGCATAAGCAATAGTGATGCAGAGAAATTTTGAAAATAGAGAATGGCGGCTATAGAAAATCAAGCAAGGTTCAAAGCAATCAACAATTGGAAATGTATTCATAAAGAATAGCGGCTGTAGAAAATCAAGCAAGGTTCAGAGCAATTAGCAATTAGCAATGCATTCATAAAGAATTGCTAATTTTGCCTTTTTTTTATTTTGCAGTAAATACAAGGCAATTAGCAATGCATTCATGAAAGATAACACAAGGCAATTAGCTGTCACAAGAAAGATAACATATTCTTTTCTTGATAATTAAGACTTCTTAAGAAACTGTGAACTAATTTGTCATACAGATTAAAAATACTATTTTTCCATAACATGAGCTAAACCTCATATCTAGCAAGAAAATTAGTGCAACCATAACATTACACTTAACAATATCAAATTTAATAATCATTTCTTGAATCAAAGATAGGTGGAAGATTAGAACTTACATTCATGTCATAGAATTAGAACAAATAAGCTATTGCCACCTCTAGTGTTCTCCCAAGTTCAGCAGTACAATGCACATAAACTCTTCATTTTCCTTCTGAGATTGCCCATTTCAATAATGAGACTGCTTTAGGTAGAATATTTCGCAAGGAGTTTGGATCAAAGTCTATTGCCTAATAAAGTAGATTTATAAAATATATCAAGCTATGAATTATAATCCAGTCTCAGAAAAGCAAGCAAAGCATTTAACAAACTCACAACTTTTTCAGAAAAAGGTTTTCTAACACATTTAAAGTGCAATACTGCAATGTCAATTGCACCAAAAGTATATGGATCCTTGACTTAGCCATACATTGTATTAACCAAATAGGAAAAATTAAAATTTCTATCTCATGACAACGCCATTAAGCAAGATAAGTTGGCATTGTTGTATATACTTTCATAAAATTTAGAGTGGGAGTCTATTTTCTCAATAAAATTGACTGAAATGTAGGCTTGCAGCTTTCTTATTTACTGGCCTCCTCATATGTCGAACATCGATTTCGTGACACCTCCTTGTTATCGACTTCAAGTCTATTACCCAATACTCTAGTGATCAAAGTTATTGATAATATAACCAAAATTTACACAAATATAACCATTAAATCTTAATTCCACAATTAAATCAAGAAATCAACGTAACTAGGAATTCGAGTAATTAGTCACTTTCAAACAATTAAATCATTATTCACAAATCACAGCCTCAAATCAAAAGCAGTCTCAATACTACACCAATCACATTTTCACAACCTCAATCCAAGCTTAATTCCACCAATTAATCTCTCATAACAACAAAAACCAGTCACATTCACAGTAATAATCCAAACTTAATAACATTACGATTATATATATATATATATATATGCAATTATCTACTATACTTTTTGGGGATTCTTAAATTAAAATCAATAACTTTATAATAATATCCCCTACCTCAAAGTGTCGAGACCCATAGAATTTGAAACTGCAATAACCACAACGGTGACTCTGGCCCGGTTGTTTCTCCAGCGACATGGTGCTCCGGTAAAGGCTGAATAGAGCAAATAGACGAGCAGGTACCAAGATGAGTTGCAGAAGGACCAAAACGGCAGTTCCAACAAGCTCAAATAACCTTCTCCAGCAATCGCAGCGACAACGTTGAAGACTTCGCACGACGGCGCGACGAGCGGCTTTGTGCGTCACGTCTCTTCCTCTCCCCTCTGTCCAACGGCTACGGCAACGGTTGTGGATACAGCGACAAGCCCTGGCAGTGGTGGTCAAAGCTCCAATAGCAGCGAACAGTCCTCCTCCTTCGCGTTCTCCTCTCTCCGTGAGCTCCTCTTCCTTTGAAGTTCGAACGACGATGGCGACGACTTTTCGGCAACGACGATGGTGAGACGCGACAGGACAGCAGCAGCAGCGGCGACGCATGGACGGCGGTGAAGGTGGCTGGTGCGACGATCCCTCTTTAACCCGTGAGCTCTCTCTTCCCTCTTAGTGACTCGACGGCAACTGGCAGGGCGGAGCGACGGTGAGGGCAAAAGCGAGGGCCACCAGTGACAGTGCATATCCTTCCTCCCTTCTCTTCTCTTCTTCCGTTCTCTCCTTCTTTTCTTGCTGTGTGTGTGCGGGTATTTTGCTGGAAAAGGAGAATTAGGGAAATTAGGGGGTGACCACTTACGATTTTTTTTGCTGCTTCCCCTTTTTACTTTTAATATTCAGCAACTTGGTATTTTAGATTTTTTTTTTCTTTTATATTTAATTATTATTCTTTATAAATATAATTTAATTAAATTTTTTTATGTTTTCACAAATTAATTTTAGTTAACATTAAAAATCTGATTATGAATAAAAATTATATATTAATTTTTAAAAATATAAAATAATGTTTATAATTTTTAAAAATTAATGAATACAAACAACATGTAAAAAAATTTAATTTTTGAAACAAAATAAAATTATTCTAAAAAAAATTATATAAACAAATTTTTTTTACCCTCAAAGTGTTTAACATTTTGAAAAAAAAAATTGTTATAAAATATACTTACATTTTGTGACAAACAAATAATTTGTTACAAACAATGTTGAATTTTGTGACAAATTAATTTTTGTTACAAAATAATTAGAGTTTTAGAAACAAAAGAATATTTTGTTACAAAACAATTGGAGTTTTTGAAACGAAAAGATAATTTGTTACAAAATATTATGACTTTTTGCAACTTCTTTTTTTTGTTACAAAATATTATAATATTTCATAACAAAACAACAGGTCATTACAAAAACTAACATAATTTGTAACAACAAAAGTTAGGTTGTTACAAAGCATTATTCTTCTGTAACAATCACCAATTATTATTACAAAAAAAATTATTTTTTTGTAACAATTTTAAATTTGATACAAAATTTTTGTTATAAAGGTTCCATTTTCTTGTAATGTGAAGTTCACAGGGTTATTTTCAATCGTTTTGGGTTCCATATTACTATTCCTACTTCTCCCTCAACCGTGTCTGTGTCCAAGAGTCGTCATCTAGTACCTGTTCACACCAAACAAGTGATATCAAGGTGATCAGTCTCAATATCTCAAGTCTAGTACCTCGAAGTCCTAAATACATGCTCATGAACAAATATACCACATATATCAGATAGATATCCTAATCAGCATATACACACACCTAGAGTATGCCCAGAAGCATAGTCAGTTCGTCCCTCGGGCACTACAAGAACGAAATACTCTAATACCTTAATGTAACACCCTACTGCATAGAGCTTTACGCTTAAGTTGTAAAGCAGAGGTGGCGAGGTATTACGACCTCTAAAAGGAAAGACACACACACACACACACACACACACACACACACACATAGTTGAAAGGAAGTCATAACGAGGAGCCTTGAAGAAAAGCTTAAGCAAAAACTGCAAGAAGAAAATCGCACATATAGAAGGATAACCAGATAAAAGAAGAGATAAAGCTTATATACATAAAGAGCAGAATACCAAAAGATACAAAATATCAAGCTCCAGACTTGACTTGTGAAGCCAAGGCCGACCGGAGTATATGTACATATATATACAACCCAAATATCCCAAAAACAGAAGACCAACAACCTGTTTCTCCAAGTCAACCTCTAAGAGGAATAAACATAAAATATATACAGAGGAGAACCTATATACATTTATATACATAGCATAAGTACAAAATATAGCATCCCAAAAGCCAAACTTCGGTTGCAAAGGAAACTCCAGACGCTCAGCAAGGTGCCTCTTGACCTGAATCTGAAAACAACAATATATGTATAGAATGAGAACTTGGGGTTCTTAGCATAGTAAAGGTGCCAACATAGGTAATATATAAGGTCCTGAAAAAATCAGAGGTATTTCTAGAACTTCGACACTCAGATTTAAACTTAAGGAAGTAAACTAAACCAGAAAATTTGGGAATCTATTCATGGATTCTAATTCTAATATAACTCTTCACCTCCTATTAACCTAAACCTCCTATTCACCAGTGGAACTACCCACAGCGTCACCTCTGTCAGCATGAGAGATCTCTCAGTTACAAAAATATACAATACAGACAAGAAAAACACAGATAGGATGCAATTACAGCAAGTAGGACAAATAGCAGTTAATCATGGCTAATCAGTTAGGCAAATCAAAGTAATACATACTCAACCAAAACATACAAATGCATATGATATATGCTTGCCCTATGGCTAATGAGTCTCATCTGTCAGTTATATAGCCAAACCCACATATTCGGTAGTTAACCCTGGACAGTCCCTCCGTGCATGCATCTCCAAGAGTCTATACATAGTATCACAATCATTCATTTATCATTTCATTAGGAGAATTTCTGGGGAGTTTTCCCAGCCACATCTTCCGACGTAGGGTCAACAGAGTATCAAGTCTCAACTTAGAGTAAGTGGTGGCAAGCCACTGCATCTATCCAGGAAAACTCGTATCTCAGATAACAGAAGTGCATATGCCATAATCATTCAATATCAATCAATCGTTATCAATACAACCTTCATTCATTTCATATTTAGTATTGTCCGCACTTTTCAAACATAAATAATCACTTCAAAATCTTTCTTCACTACCAGGTTAACTCTTTCTCTGGGTTGAGCACTCTCCCTACGATTAGGAACTAGGTGTGGGACCTTACAAGGTAACTATAGAGGTTTTTAGAAGCTAGAAAATAGGTTTAAATCACAAAAATAAAACTTTTCCAAAACAGGGTAGTCATGCATACCCATGGATGTGATTTTCAACAAACTCACGTATGCGAGCACCTCCCGCATACTGATGCGTGAGCATCTTTTCTATATTTTCTTAGTATTTTAGATATGGATTTATTAGTTTTTAGGATATTTTAATGTTTGAGGTCTGTTTGGATGCTACTTTGATGCGCATTGTGATTTTATTAATTTTAGAAAAAATTCGGGCAAGTTTGACAGAGTTTGTGCAGAAGAAGAAGGAGAAAATTAGATGATGTCAAGCTGGTGCTAAACGCCGCTACTTGGCATTTGGCACCAGGCACCTCGTACTTCGTGCAAAGCTTCTGTTTAGCGCCAGATGCCTCATAACTAGTGCCGAGAACCACACGCTAGTGGCGCTAAACGCCAACCTTGTCATTTAGTGCTAGAAAGAACAGCAACTCACACAATTCTCTCTGCCTCTGTGGCACTAAATGCCGAGCCTGGCGTTTATCACAAGTAGCACATTTTTGGAGTCCAAGGAAGGCTTCGTGGGTCTTATTTTAATTTTAATTCCTTTTATTATTTATCTTATTTTCATTTTATTTTAAAACAAAACACAATCTTTTAGGTTTTAGATTTTTTATTTTATTTTATTTTCAAATTAATTAGGTTAGATATAAAAGGAGAAAAGATTCAGCCTTTCGGGCTCTCTTCTTTTTTCTCTTCCTCATTTCGCACTTTACAAAATTTTAGAACCCTAGTTTTCTCTGAGCCATGAGTAACTGAATTGCCTCTGTTAAGGTTAGGAGCTCTGTTTATTTTGATGGATTAACACTGTTGTCATTCTACTTTTAATTAATGTACTGATTTAAATTCAAGGATTGCTTTCATTCTTCATCCTAGAAATTAGAGTATATTGGAAGATAACTCTCTTTTCACTTGAATTCTTGTTGAATTGGAAAAGTTATCTCTTGAATAACAGCTTGAAAGTAATTCCTCATAATTCTCTAATAACCTGGACTTAACGTGATATATGACATATAATCGTCTGATCTCTGAGTGTTTAGGGTTTGTGTGGCTAATAAACTAGAATTGGACTTAAACCTTTGATCTGAACTAAGTGACCAAGGAATTGGCAGTTGATTAGGTTAGAGGAGATTAAATCACTAAGGAATTAGGGTTTAATCAATTAGAGTTTGTCATGAATTGAATCCTGCATGATTAAAGTAGTTGGTAAGAATTATTAACCCGAAAAAACAAATATCTCCAAAACCATAATTGTTTTTTCATATAACTCTCACAATCAATTTACTGCTTGCTTTCTTAATCAATTGTCTGACTAAGTGAATCACTCAAGTATTGTTACTTGGTCCATCAATCCTCGTGGGATCGACCCTCACTCACCTGAGGTATTACTTGGTACGACTCAGTACACTTGTTAGTTCAGTTGTGGTTTTCAAAATCCGCACCACATACGCGGGTGCCAAAAATAGAGGGGTGGCTTGCGTACGCATACATATCACCGCGTATGCATGCGTTGAAAACTGGGCATTCTCACGCACGCATGCCTCATGTGTATGCATGTTAGCAAAATTTGACAATCTCGCATATGTATCCACTCCATGCATATGCGAGTGTTGAAAATAGAAAGAATTCTCACGTACGCATGCATGTGTCCACGTACGCATTCCCTGTGATTTTCAGAAAAGCTTTTAAGTCTGTAGAAATTAAATTTACACACTAGAATTTAAAAATGCATAACTTTTTCGTTAAAAATTGTTTTTAATCTGTTCTTAAAACGTCGTAAACTTCACAAACCCAATTTTCATTTGAAACAAGTTTCACAAAAATTGGTCAAAAATCAAGTTTTTACCAATAAGCACCAAACCTCTAATTTTACCAGATTCTCCATTGTAAACCAAAGTTTCACACTCCAAAACAACACCAATTGTATTCAAAGTAATTCCATATCCTTTCCACAACAAGCCTATATTCAATTTTACCACTTTTATTCCAATTATTCTAAAATCAAAACCACATAATTCATTATGAATCTATCTATCATCATCACAACTTACTATTATCATCATCACTCATCACAATCATAAACAACCCGTTTGTGGCCACGCGAGCACCTCATCGTCATCTTCGTTTCTAGCAAACTTTTGTGGTGAGTACTCCTAAGAACCCTGAGCCATTTTTGTTTTCTCCTTCAATTTTGTGTTTTATTATGTGTGTGCTGTTTAAGGAAGCTTAATCTTGAGTTTTAGCGAGGTTTTGATCCAAGGTAAGAGAACTCTTTTCCTTTGATTTTTCCTAATTACATGCGAAAACCCTAACTTGAAAGTGTGTAAATTAATTAATTAGATTGATTAAGGGTGATGGCATGCTTGGGTTGAGTTGATTGTACAGGTTTGGTGCTTGGGTTGCTTGCGGAGCACTTGGTGGAGGCTTGGTGGTGCTAATGGAAGCTTGGGTCCGTTTGGAAAGAAAATCCAAGAGTTGAAAAATTGCCGTCAACAAGGTTACATGAAAACCTAGGTTAAATGCTTCTAGGATAGTATTAAATGGAAATAATTGTTGTTATGAATGATATTAATGGATTAGTGTGAATGATTGATAGTTGGGTGATGAATGATTGATTATGTGATGTGGTATAAATTTGAGAAATGAGTTTTAATTAGTTATATATATGATTGAATTGGATATAAATTGTGATTTGAGTGCCTAT
Organism: Arachis hypogaea; assembly: GCF_003086295.3. Classification (NCBI taxonomy): domain Eukaryota; kingdom Viridiplantae; phylum Streptophyta; class Magnoliopsida; order Fabales; family Fabaceae; genus Arachis; species Arachis hypogaea. The sequence continues at coordinate 95,264,671 of NC_092051.1, read as the reverse complement.
AATGGCTATTGGTATGAAAACTTGGGCCGAAGGCCGTATTTGAGTGAGATGCATCCTTTTGATAAGTCATAAGCCTCAATGGAGGTGTTGAAATGGTTGAATTATTATGGTGAATGAATTATGGTTGTTTTGAATGGAATTGATATGAATTGAAAATGATAATTGAGTTGGAATTGGTGGATTGGACCTTAGATGGCTAGGATATGATTGAGAGTTAAAAGTTGAGCATAAAGGGTGTCTAAAGATTGATTTATGTTGGGTTTAAAATGAAAGAAGTTAAGATATGTTATAATGAATATTATGCAGAAAATTGTGTAAATTGTGGGTTTTGAGCAACTTCGATGGGTCATAACTTGGCGCTCGGAGTTCGGATTTGGATAAAACTTATCTTAATTAAAATTGGTGATAAGAGCTTTAAAACCATCCAAGAATGGGTGAAAATTGATTTTTGTCACAAAAGTTATTGATGATTGAAAATGCATGTGAAAAACTGAATTATGTATAGTTGTAGTGTTTTTGGGAGAGTTGAGTCCCGTGCGTACGCCTCCCCATGCGTACGCATCATTTTGAGCATTAAAGGGGGTAGTAACAAGTTTTGTGCATATGCGACACCCATGCGTACGCAAGAGGTCAAGGTTGCGCATACGCACCATGCATGTGTACACATCATTTGAAAAACCCAATTGGCCAGTGCGTGGTTCCCAGTGTGTTTATAACCCCCTCTAACCTCCGTATAGAGTTGAATAACTAATTATTAAGCCTTGAATACACTAGGGAGAGATGTAATGAATTGAATTGAATTATTTTCAGATGAACCTTTGGTTAATCGGAGAAAAATATTGTGGGGATGGAGGTTTATCCTGTCTGTGGTAAGGACAATGGTATTATCCCGCTCACAAGATATTGAAATTGATAATTTGATAAAGAATTAGGGTTAATGAATCTAGTAACTTGTGAAACTGATTAAAGTCAATAATTATGACTGATTGTGGTCTAAATGACTGAATTGGCAAGGACAGTGGTCTTATCCCGCTTGCGTATTGATTATAGATTGAATGTGGTCTGGAAGGCTGAATTGGCAAGGTCGGATGTTTGTCCCGCTTGCGTGGCAACGTTGTGGGTGTTATCTAACGTTGTTTTGGCAAGGTCATGGGTTTTGTCCCGCTTGCGTATTGATTTAGCACTTGCACTGGGAAAGGACGGTATTTCCATCCCGCTTGTTTCATGGTTGCGATGTGATGTAGGGACGGTGGTTTTATCCCGTCCACATTTTCAGATGCAAGGTTAGATGGTGAGATGTCACTTTCTATTTAAAATGAGATGGTATTTTTTGTTGTCGTGGCACGATTTGTACCTCCAGGAGAAGGTGAGATGTCACTCTCTGTTGAGATAATGGTACCATGACTTGTTTGATTCCTCTTGGGGATGCGCACCGAGAGACCGATCCGAGTGATGCCAGCCGGATTTTGTGTCGAGTTTGGTAGTATAACCGACACATGAGCTTATGGCCAGTAGGACAGGCATGCATCATGTGCATCTATTTGCTATTGTTTGAGTGTGCATATTGTATCTAGTTTACCTATCTAAATATTCTGTTAATTGCTAATTGTATTGCTTGCTATACTTGGTTTCTAATTGTGTTTGTTGCTACAAAATTGAATACTGAATATCAAGTATGATATTGGAAATTAAAGACACTGAGAGGCGTTGGGAAGAGCTGAGATTTAGCATATTGAACCAGTTTGGATTAGGAAGAACCTTAGGCTTGAACTTCGTGAGTTTAGATACTAGAATTTCCTAGTGGGTGATGCGTTAGCATCATCCGTATCTTTTCTATGTGATTTATATGGTTTTCTATTGATTTGCTAAGGGATTTTAGTAGATTATGCCCCATTGGATGCTACTTTGAGTTTTGTAGCTTTTGAGATGTCAAGTAGCATTCGGATTGAGAATTGATAGAAAAGTGCATGAAGAAGCAAAGGAGCGTCATTGCGTATGCATCACTGGAGTAGAAAAGGGAGGTCATGCATACGTATGTGCCGCACGTATGCATGACCACAAGAACTTAAAAGAAACAATTCTCCTCTGTATAGGTGGCGCTAAACGCTACCACTTGGCGTTTGGTACCGAAAGCCTCATAATTCGTGCCTGAATTTTGGATGCCTGGTGCTAAACGTCCACTCATTGCATTTAGCACAGGGAACGTGGATTCAACTGGGGACCACATAGTGCAACAAATAAACAAGGCTTTTGAAGATTTGATTTTGTAAATCATATGACTATTAGAAAAGATCTCTTAATAAGACTATAAATAGGATTGAGATACGCCCACGCAAGGACTTCTCTTCTCCTAATTTTTATTCCACACTTTTACACTTTTCTCTACTAGGATTTTCTACATCATGAGCAACTAAACCTCCATTGTTAAGGTTAGGAGCTTTGTTTACTTGAATGGATTAATAATTATTTGTTCTTTTACTCTTGATTAATGCTTTGATTATTTTTTAAGGATTGGTTTCGTTCTTCATCTTAGTGATTAGTGATTATTGGGAAATAACTCTAATCCACTAGAATTCTATTTGAGTCTTAGAAAATTTATATCATTAGAATTATAGCTTGAAACTAATTTCTCATAATTTATAATTATCTAGACTTAGTATGGTACGTGACATATAACTGCATTCTGCTTTTGGATTCTTAGGATTGTGTGGCTTATAAATCGGAATTATATCATAGCCCATTTAATAAAATATCAAATCCTAACTGTTCTAATGCGCAACCCCTTATAACTTCCCAATTTTCCAGCAAACGCGGGTTTCGAGAAGGCACCATTATGCGACCTTCTCCCACTTCCATCCTAAGACTCTATCCTAGGAAAGGTAAGTCCAACATAAAATTTAAACAATTTATTATATTCAGAGATAGAAAACCAACCTAGAATATTATTGCACAGATAACAAAAAAGCAAACTCCAACTGATGTCAGAGAAAATAACACTATCCTAATAAAAAGGACAACTTATTAAATTCACAAGTTGAAACTAATTCAAAAACTAATTTGAAAGAATATGTAAAACTCATTATTCCAATTAAGTAAAACCTAATTCTAATTTTACCAAACTAACAACAGGCATCACAAAAATAAGCGACATAAGTTTAATGCAATTAAAAGAAACTTATTCACTAAACTCAACTAAAATTTTTCAACAACTCAAGTACTCTTAATCTCACCGTACTTAACCTACCCTAACATTATTTAATTTTTACTTACATTAAATTAACACAAAAACTCTTAATTGTAACAACCGCCCTTCTAGAAACAAAATTTAAATTTCAAAGTTTGAAAATCGGTTAGGAGATAAGATTAGAATTTTGAAATTTTGGATAGGAACCTAGTAACCGCCCTCAGTTTGAAATTTAAAATATCCCAACCACCCCATCCCCAGACGTATATAAATAGGGGAGCACCCAAAGGTAGAAAATCACTCCTCTCAATATCAATCCTCTCCCTTCTCTCTCTACAAAGAAATAATATTCTGTGTGCACACACAAGAGGCAGACTCGAAGAAGCGTTAGGAAAAAGAGTAGGGAATTATGCCTTTCTTACTTATGGCATGTAGTATGCTTTATTTTGTCTTCTTCCATCCATGCATAGCTATCACCTTTCATGTATTTTATGGCATGAATTATTCTTTGCTTATCTCTCATCTACATTAAGCATGATTATCTATTTTGTCAATTATACCCTCTGGAAATCCATTAATATGCATCCCATATCTTTTCTATGTGTATTTACATGACCCTTTAATTATTATTCCTTTTATGTTGAGAGTACATGCCCCTTTATAACATTTCATTAAATTATTTAACATTCCCTAATTTTACTATGTGCCCTTATATGACCTTTGATACCGTTACCTTATTATTATTCCTTTTATGTTGAGAGTACATGCCCCTTTATAACATTTTATTAAATTATTTAACATTCCCTAATTTTACTATGTGCCCTTATATGACCTTTGATACCATTACCTTATTATTATTCCTTTTATGTTGAGAGTACATGCCCCTTTATAACATTTTATTAAATTATTTAACATTCCCTAATTTTACTATGTGCCCTTATATGACCTTTGATACCGTTACCTTATTATTATTCCTTTTATGTTGAGAGTACATGCCCCTTTTATAACATTTTATTAAATTATTTAACATTCCCTAATTTTACTATGTGCCCTTTATTAAATTATTTAACATTCCCTAATTTTACTATGTGCCCTTATATGACCTTTGATACCGTTACCTTATTATTATTCCTTTTATGTTGAGAGTACATGCCCCTTTTATAACATTTTATTAAATTATTTAACATTCCCTAATTTTACTATGTGCCCTTACATGACCTTTGCTACCGTTACATTATTATTATTCCTTTAATATCGAGAGTACATGCTCCTTTTTATATCCTGTTCAAGGAACCCTATTTTATTGTATGCAACTAAATGACCCCTTATATCATTATTGCTCCTTTATTTTAAAGATCAAGGGTACATACTTTTTATAATATCTAATCCAAGTACTTCAAACATTCACTTTCTTATTATATGCACTTAGATTATACTTTTTACATTATATCATTAATATCCTCTTAGGGTCAAAAGTATATGTTTTCTTATAATTGTTTTATTCAGCTAATTAATATCCTATTTTTTATAATGTACATCTATTTTATACCCCTCTAGGGACGAGAGTACCTACTTTCGTATAAAATCTTATTCAAACATGCTTATTTTATCATGATATATGCCTCTCCTCTCGCATGGTTCATTCTTGTATATGCCTAAATAACCGTACTTGTTAAAGAACTGAGGGAATGATCCTTCGGTAAGGGAAGGTGACCCCCAAAGACAAGATAATCGAGATGATCCTTCGGTAAGGGAAGGTGATCGAAAAACGTTTGGGATAAGAACCTTCGGTAAGGGAAGGGGACTATCCCACCAATTTTATATAATAAGATATCTTTTTATATGACCCCATTCTTGTGTATGTCTAAATAACCTTGATTGTAAATTAAACTGAGGGAATGATCCTTCGGTAAGGGAAGGTGACCCCCAAAGACAAGATATCGATATGATCCTTCGGTAAGGGAAGGTGATCGATCGAGATGATCCTTCGGTAAGGGAAGGTGATCGCCAAAACGTTTGGGATAAGAACCTTCGGTAAGGGAAGGGGACTCCCACTTATACCGGTTTGAGCTCAATACCCTCCATATAAGTTATAAATTAAGAAAGAAAGAAGGCACGAATGAAAGCTTGAGTTTTATGTTTTCCTTAGATTTAATTATGATTACGTTGATGATGATCCCGCTATTTTTCCTACATGTTTTCCCTTTCTTTTACACACATGTTTTGCAAAAAAAAGAAGATGCATATTACATGCCGTGTTATACGTTTGTTTTTAAAATCCCGCACGTGGGCTGGAGATGGATATGGAGGTGTTGCATAGCACTCCTACTGAGACACTAGGTTCTCACTCCCTTTCTTTTCCCATACTGTCTCCAGAGGAACATGGCACATCGGATAGAGACGACGCAGTGCCCCCCGAGGGTAGCTTCTGAGTATGACCCCTCAAAGCACGCGTGGGTAGTTGCGACCACTACTACCGTGCTTCAGACTATCTACTTAGGTCGAGATCCCGTGGAAGAAGAACCCCAGCTGCCCGTCATAACTTTCCTAGACAAGAATGCTTCAACATCTCGAAAGCAGTCACCTAAGGTGGTACACCTCGAGTCCGACTCCGAAGCCGAGGAAGAGGGACCCGATGACCCTGGCCGGAAGGAAGACACCATGGAGGAGGATCCAGAGGAGGAGTTGAACCCTTACGGAAGTCCAAAGGTGGAATACGTACCCTATTCCCCCACTTCGGCACCCCGTCGAGTTTTGGTCCATCCCACGCAATGGAACCGGGTCTTCACTGCGCGAAAGGGTGTTGGAGGGAGACCCCTGGTACCTCGATTCGTGAATAAAGACTCCTGATCAAGGATAGGATAGGATGCAAGTAGGGGAGCCTCTTCAACGAGATTAGTTTAGGACGTAGTTAGCTTCTTTTCCTGTTTCAGTTTCCTATAAGTAATTTTATTTTGAAACGTACTCACGGTTAGGATGTTTATTTCCCTTTAATTCAAATTCCAACGTTTTAGCGCTACTCGTTCTCCGCTCTACACGTATTTACTCCTGCCACGCGTAACGATTAAATCATTCTTTTTTCTTGGCTCAAGTGTGGCACCTTATTCTAAAAACCCCCACGATAGTATAAGAACTTAGGGTGTTACATTAATGGTATCAGAGCAAAGTCGATCCTAGGAGATATGACTAATAAAACCTCTTCCTATGGTTATCCATAAACAGGGGACCCATGGCAAGTCGTGGACGCCCACGTGGCTCGAGCTCGAACTCATCAAACCTAGCAAAGCACATGAAGGAGATGGCCAAGGCAATGAAGGAGCAGGCCCAAGCCACCACTTTGATGGCCCAACAACTGTCCACTCGGGACAAGGATCCCAATATTCCCAGGCTGGAGGTGGGACAGACCCGTACAACTTTTGCTGACTTCAAGAAGATTGGTCCGCCTGAGTTCCGTGGAGCCCTCGACCCTGATAAGGCAGAAGAATGGCTGACGGAAATGGAAAAGGTATTCACAATTTTTCCATGCACTGAGGAGCAGCAAGTGAACTACGCCACCTTCATGCTCAAGGCTGATGCCGAGTTTTGGTGGGATGGAGCAAGACGATTGTTGGAGGATGCTGGAAAAGATATCAGTTGGGTCACCTTCAAAGAAGCTTTCTACAAGAAGTACTTTCCCCTTTCTGTTCGAGAGTCCAAGGAGATGGAGTTTCTTCAGCTGAGGCAAGATAGGATGAGTATTGCAGAGTACACAGAGAAGTTTGAGAGACTCTGCAAATTTTCCGCCATGTATAAGGCTAATCCAGATGAAAAGTGGAAGTGTATGAAGTATCAAGGAGGACTCAGGGCAGAAGTCCTAACCGCTATAGCCCCACTGGAAATCCGAGAGTTCTCCTCCCTCGTTAGCAAGTGCCAGGTGATCGAAGAATGCACTAAAAAACTAGCGTCGGAAAGAAGCGAGGCTTTCAAGAAAAGGCAACTAAATCAAGAATCATCTCAGCAGCCACCGCAGAAGAAGGCATTTCTTGGGAAACCTACAGGAAGGCAACCTCAACAGGGCACGGATCGCCAGGAACCTCCCACTGATGCCTCACCAAAGACCACCGAACTCAAGAAGTGTGCTACATGTGGGAAGCAACATAGGGGTAGGTGCCTTGCCGGACAAAATGTCTGCTTCCGGTGTTTTCAGCCGGGGCATATCGCCAGGGAATGCCCAGCAGTCCTCCCACCCCCTGCCAATCCACCACAGCGTCAAGGGCGAGTCTTTGCCCTCAGCAGCCAAGAAGTCCACGAGTCAGAAGATCGAATCGAGGGTAAATGCACAATTAATAGAATCCTTTAACCATCCTAGATGATACTGGTGCTTCTCTTTTGTTCATATCTCTCTCCGCTACTAGTAAGATTAGCTAACCCATGTCTAAATCGCTATGCATCCTACGAATGACCTTTATCGACCAAATTAGAATGTAGAATTTGGGGGCAAATTCTTTTTTTATGGGGGTGATAATGTAACAACCGCCCTTCTAGAAACAAAATTTAAATTTCAAAGTTTGAAAATCGGTTAGGAGATAAGATTAGAATTTTGAAATTTTGGATAGGAACCTAGTAACCGCCCTCAGTTTGAAATTTAAAATATCCCAACCACCCCATCCCCAGACGTATATAAATAGGGGAGCACCCATAGGTAGAAAATCACTCCTCTCAATATCAATCCTCTCCCTTCTCTCTCTACAAAGAAATAATATTCTGTGTGCACACACAAGAGGCAGACTCGAAGAAGCGTTAGGAAAAAGAGTAGGGAATTATGCCTTTCTTACTTATGGCATGTAGTATGCTTTATTTTGTCTTCTTCCATCCATGCATAGCTATCACCTTTCATGTATTTTATGGCATGAATTATTCTTTGCTTATCTCTCATCTACATTAAGCATGATTATCTATTTTGTCAATTATACCCTCTGAAAATCCATTAATATGCATCCCATATCTTTTCTATGTGTATTTACATGACCCTTTAATTATTATTCCTTTTATGTTGAGAGTACATGCCCCTTTATAACATTTTATTAAATTATTTAACATTCCCTAATTTTACTATGTGCCCTTATATGACCTTTGATACCGTTACCTTATTATTATTCCTTTTATGTTGAGAGTACATGCCCCTTTATAACATTTTATTAAATTATTTAACATTCCCTAATTTTACTATGTGCCCTTATATGACCTTTGATACCGTTACCTTATTATTATTCCTTTTATGTTGAGAGTACATGCCCCTTTATAACATTTTATTAAATTATTTAACATTCCCTAATTTTACTATGTGCCCTTACATGACCTTTGCTACCGTTACATTATTATTATTCCTTTAATATCGAGAGTACATGCTCCTTTTTATATCCTGTTCAAGGAACCCTATTTTATTGTATGCAACTAAATGACCCCTTATATCATTATTGCTCCTTTATTTTAAAGATCAAGGGTACATACTTTTTATAATATCTAATCCAAGTATTTCAAACATTCACTTTCTTATTATATGCACTTAGATTATACTTTTTACATTATATCATTAATATCCTCTTAGGGTCAAAAGTATATGTTTTCTTATAATTGTTTTATTCAGCTAATTAATATCCTATTTTTTATAATGTACATCTATTTTATACCCCTCTAGGGACGAGAGTACCTACTTTCGTATAAAATCTTATTCAAACATGCTTATTTTATCATGATATATGCCTCTCCTCTCGCATGGTTCATTCTTGTATATGCCTAAATAACCGTACTTGTTAAAGAACTGAGGGAATGATCCTTCGGTAAGGGAAGGTGACCCCCAAAGACAAGATAATCGAGATGATCCTTCGGTAAGGGAAGGTGATCGAAAAACGTTTGGGATAAGAACCTTCGGTAAGGGAAGGGGACTATCCCACCAATTTTATATAATAAGATATCTTTTTATATGACCCCATTCTTGTGTATGTCTAAATAACCTTGATTGTAAATTAAACTGAGGGAATGATCCTTCGGTAAGGGAAGGTGACCCCCAAAGACAAGATATCGATATGATCCTTCGGTAAGGGAAGGTGATCGATCGAGATGATCCTTCGGTAAGGGAAGGTGATCGCCAAAACGTTTGGGATAAGAACCTTCGGTAAGGGAAGGGGACTCCCACTTATACCGGTTTGAGCTCAATACCCTCCATATAAGTTATAAATTAAGAAAGAAAGAAGGCACGAATGAAAGCTTGAGTTTTATGTTTTCCTTAGATTTAATTATGATTACGTTGATGATGATCCCGCTATTTTTCCTACATGTTTTCCCTTTCTTTTACACACATGTTTTGCAAAAAAAAGAAGATGCATATTACATGCCGTGTTATACGTTTGTTTTTAAAATCCCGCACGTGGGCTGGAGATGGATATGGAGGTGTTGCATAGCACTCCTACTGAGACACTAGGTTCTCACTCCCTTTCTTTTCCCATACTGTCTCCAGAGGAACATGGCACATCGGATAGAGACGACGCAGTGCCCCCGAGGGTAGCTTCTGAGTATGACCCCTCAAAGCACGCGTGGGTAGTTGCGACCACTACTACCGTGCTTCAGACTATCTACTTAGGTCGAGATCCCGTGGAAGAAGAACCCCAGCTGCCCGTCATAACTTTCCTAGACAGGAATGCTTCAACATCTCGAAAGCAGTCACCTAAGGTGGTACACCTCGAGTCCGACTCCGAAGCCGAGGAAGAGGGACCCGATGACCCTGGCCGGAAGGAAGACACCATGGAGGAGGATCCAGAGGAGGAGTTGAACCCTTACGGAAGTCCAAAGGTGGAATACGTACCCTATTCCCCCACTTCGGCACCCCGTCGAGTTTTGGTCCATCCCACGCAATGGAACCGGGTCTTCACTGCGCGAAAGGGTGTTGGAGGGAGACCCCTGGTACCTCGATTCGTGAATAAAGACTCCTGATCAAGGATAGGATAGGATGCAAGTAGGGGAGCCTCTTCAACGAGATTAGTTTAGGACGTAGTTAGCTTCTTTTCCTGTTTCAGTTTCCTATAAGTAATTTTATTTTGAAACGTACTCACGGTTAGGATGTTTATTTCCCTTTAATTCAAATTCCAACGTTTTAGCGCTACTCGTTCTCCGCTCTACACGTATTTACTCCTGCCACGCGTAACGATTAAATCATTCTTTTTTCTTGGCTCAAGTGTGGCACCTTATTCTAAAAACCCCCACGATAGTATAAGAACTTAGGGTGTTACATTAATCACACACCTCATTAAAAAAAATTTAACCATTGATTTAACAAAAATCCTAATAAAATGCTAAACTCACAAAATAATCTGAAAAATAAAATAATCATACCAACAATAAATCTGATGATAGCGGCTGCAATGTCTCTTTAACGTGGTGGTGACAGAGGCGGCAGTGACGGCGACATGAACAACAACCGTGGCGTTCTTCACGGTAGGGACAATAGCAGCAGAATCGATGACGACATGTAGCAGCGGTGACAATGGGTGCTCCAGGCAGTGGCGATGATGACAACTTTGACGGCAAAGGAGAGAGAAGACGAGAAGAGAGAGAGAGAGAGAGAGAGAGAGAGAGAGAGAAGAAAGAGAAAGTGTTCACAAAAGTGAGCGGGGAAAGATTCCGCATTTGAATTTTAGCCCAATTTTACTGTTAGATTTACTAGCGGATTAATTTGCCGGTAAATTACCAAAACGACACGTTTCACTCAACCGCGATACCGGCGGAATATACTGACAAAAAATTCAATGGTAAAATTACCGCGGGTGAGTTACATTTTCGTGCCAATAATTTCTCCTCCTTTCTGTTGGAAAAACCGATGCTAAATCCGCCAATACAGATCGACGCTAAATCCGACAGTACTCGGTGCTTTTCTTATAGTGATACTCCTCGTCCTCCATGTCAAGCATTGGTGCAAATCATTGAATTGGTTGTGCTACTAGTGATGTAGAATCATCATATTCATCTTTGCCCCACTTATCAAATCTAGATAGATTAGTGCCCTCATTGATGTTCCCAACCCTAACATAAAGCACCATTACAATATTGCGGCATAATTTTTCTATGACAATCGAACTTCATTCAAACATTGAAGTAGAAAATTTCTAAAAGAAGAAGAGAAAGTTTGAGCCTTTGAGGCTTTATATGCAACCACATTAAATAAAACCACTTATATAGAACTCAAATTTTGTCCGGATCAATTTCTTTTTTGCATAGTGCCCAATATGATATTAGATGTATCTCTTTAAAAGTGTTAACGAGATGATGTAACACATATCTGGTTGCCAATACCAAAGAGATAAACTTTCATCTTTTGGAGTATATTTCTTTTGCAATAACAAAAATTTTCATCTCATTTGTATTGCTAACAAAATAAGTAAAAATGGATAAAAATGTAGTGGTATTATATTTATTTTATTTATCTTAAAATTCCTTTTTATAAAGTTAATAATTAAGGCTGTGTTTGGTTTAACGTTAGAAAGAAGAGAAGCACGTTTGAGTGCATTGAATGCTTCTTCTTTATGTTTGGATACTTTTTTTTCTCTACACGCCAACATAGTTTTACGTTCTTAATGTGCGTTTACAAGAAGTTAGAAATTATAGCTTCTGCGTTTAGAAAATCACGTTAGGATTGAATTTATTTTTTCTTATCAATTCTACCTTTTATTTCCTTGCTTGTAGTCTCTTTAGTATTCAAATATTTCAAATATAGAATTATATTTTTTTATTAAATTTTTACTTTTGATTTTGTATAAAAAATTTATCTTTTGTTTGACTCTGTTAAAATTTGTAAATGTAATTCTTATATATTTTTTTGGTGTCTAAACATGGAAAGAAACAAAGCAAACACTATCCTATATCCGAGCGGATGATTTGCTGGAGATCAACACAAGGCTCAGATCAAATAACATGATTAGAGTTACTCTTGGCACCATATCTAGCCATCCAATCCGTAGCTCTATTTGCTTCTCGGGACACCCACTCAACGTGAACAAGCCAAGGACGAGATAAAAGCTCTTGAATCTTGTGAACCAAATCTGTTACTTCAGATGAATACCCACTTGTAAGCTCATGCATGATGGGCAGAATGTCAAGACAATCCATTTCACATATAATATCCCTTAAACCGCAATCCCAAGCTAAAACCAGCCCCTCCATGCAGCAAATAATTCACATCTGATGATAGACTAGGGGGAATGCTTCCAGAGCAGCCCGAGATCTAATCTCCCTTAGAATCTCTAATAATACATCCAAATCCCGCTAAATTTGAATCCAGATACAAGCTTGCATCACAATTAACTTTAAAATTGTTGCCTACCGGTGGTTCCCAGCACAGACAATTTCGGAGAGACCTAAAGGCATTGTTTCGATTCTTGTAAACCTGTAAGTCCTTGGTGGTAATTCTGGCAAAGGCAACAACCTTGTGGTCTATCGAAGGGTTTTGAGTATTGAATATGTTATTGCACCTATGTCTCCATACCCACCAAAGCCCTGCACCAAAAGACGCCTCATTGTTAGCCAAGGCCTTCCGAAACCACTCTTTAAGAGCAGTACCAGCGTCAAGTCCAGGATATTAAGATCCAACACATGCCAAATTGCCTTTGATCATTCACAGTCTTTAAGGCAATGCTCCATAGTCTCCTGCGCCTTGTTACATCTCTTACACATAGCTAACGAAACTAAATGCCACTTGAATCGAAAGGTCTCAGTTGGTAAAGTATCATGTAAGCAAAGCCACATAGTAAATTTGAACTTCTCCGGAATGTTTGTATTTCACAACCAGTTCCAGTTACTATTAGCATTCCAATTTAATGTTTTCTCTAATAACCATCTATAACCCTCTCTTGTACTATACTTTTTTGTTGCTGCAGGCCACCACTCCCACTGTGGCTCCAACTCAGTCGAACTAAGATATCTCAGACCACAAATAAATTACTTATTCTCATGCGGAATAGGCGTGGTAATATGTAATTCTTGACTAAACCCCCATTTTGGTCCTTAAGATTTACGCGATTATTCATTTTGGTCCTTAAAATTCAAAATTATCTATACTGGTCCTCTAGATTTAAGTCCAGGCACCAATGTGGTCCCTCGACTCTTTCCGGCGATGATTAGACAAACGGAATGCTGAGATGACACCATCTCTGTCACGCTGGATGATGAGTAAACGACGTCGTTTACCCTTGGCATCCAAACAAGTCATAAATGTCGTCGCTTTGTATACGAAGGGAGAAGAAACGATGGAAACCCAAAATAAAGTATTCTTTTTCTTCTCTACCTCCGCTATTCTTCATTTCTAACTTGTTTGGGCGCCAAAGGTAAACGATGTTGTTTACTCATCATCCAACGTGGAAGGGAGGGTGCCGGCTCAGCACTCCGTTTGCCTAGTCATTGCCGAAAAAAGTTTAGGGACTATATTGGTGCCCGGACTTAAATCTGGAGGATTAGTATAGGTAATTTTGAATTTCGATGACCAAATTTAGTAATCGCGTGAATCTCAGGGACCAAAATAGGTATTTGGTCGTAATTCTTATATATTAATTTATTATTATAATTTTTTTATAATATAAATTATTAATCCCATTAAAAAGAACAAAGTAAATAAAAAACTAATTATAACTAAGAATAAAATCATAAATAATTAATATTTATAGTTTAAAATAATATTAAATAAAAGAATACCGAGAGGACTAAAAAATTATAAGTAATATAATATAATATAGTATATTCTGATATATTTTTTATATATTATTTTTGTTTTTGATATAAAAATATATTTTGCCAATTTTTATATGTTATTTTTATTTTAGTAAGTAAATATTAATTTTATTATAAAATTAATTAATAATATCTATTTAAATATCTAAATTAAAATGATAGAATAATATAAAAAATTTATTTAAGTTGATGTCTATTTTAGTAATTTTTTATCTAAAAGTAATTTTAAATAGTGTAATCCAAACAATATTTACTTTACTATAATCTATTTTGATATCAAAATTATCAAACATAAATTACTTTAACACAAATTTACTTTTCATTAAAATCAAGTTTGCAAAATTAATTTTTTGCAAACTCTCTTTTACAAACTGAAATCCAAAGAGACACTAAATTGAACAATAACCAAGTTATTTTTTTTTTTTACCAAAGATAGGAGACTCGAACCCACAACCTCTTAATTGAGTATGGAGAGACTATGCCATTTGAGCTATTACTCATTGGCTAAAATTTGAAAAGATAAGAGACTCGAACCCGCAACCTCTTAATTGAGTATGGGGAGTCTATGAACCAAGTTACTTACGACCACAAAAAAAAACTAAATGAACCATTATTGGTATTTTTTTTCCCCGGCAAGAAACTTCGTAATGGGCTTAAGAGGGCCCCCAGTGTATCAGATAGGGCCAAAGATACGGGTCGGACACGGGTAATAAAACCCTAGAAGCTCTTGTGCCGAAATGGAACCCTAACCCTATTTATGACTTTGCAGTACTGCAAAAAAAAAAAAAAAACCCTAGAAGCTCTTGTGCCGAAATGGAACCCTAACCCTATTTATGACTTTGCAGTACTGCAAAAAATAAAAATAATAAAAAAAAAAAACACATTAGCCAATTCACTAATCAGATCCCACTGCAACTCGCGACACATTGTTCTGGAACGAAGATGAAGGTTATCGCCGCCTATCTCCTCGCTGTTATCGGCGGTAACACCTCCCCTTCCGCCGGCGACATCAAGGACATCCTCGGCTGCGGTAGCGTGTTTTCCATTAATCCAATTCTTTTTTTCATATTATTTTCTTTATTTTTTGTGTTTTTTTGTGGAATATTTTGTTCGGTGATTTTGACGGGGAAATTTTTATTTTGAAATTGTTCAGTTGGAGCTGAAGCTGATAATGAAAGCATAACGCTTCTTTTGTCTGAAGTGAAAGGCAAAGACATAACAGAAGTCATTGCCGCTGGTAGGGAAAAGCTTGCTTCGGTGCCTGCCGGTGGTGGCGGTGCTGTGGCCGTTGCCGCTGCTCCTAGCGGAGGTGCTGCTGCTCCCTCAGCCTCCGAGTCAAAGAAAGAGGAGAAGGTTGAAGAGAAGGAAGAATCAGATGATGTAAGTCATTGCTATTACTACTACAATTACTATTACTATTATTATTGTTGTTGTTGTTGTTCTTGTAATCTGATTGTTTTGTTTGTGTTACAGGATATGGGATTCAGTCTCTTTGACTAAGTGGTTGGTTGTTCAACTTTTATTCCCCGGAAAGATTGTCAATCTAGAGCATCTTAGTTTTAGTTAATTGTAGTGACATATGTTGGAAGAATTTGGTTTCATATTTTTATCGACTTTATTGATGTTATGGAACTTCAATTTTGAAATCACAGATGAGTTTATTTCTTGGTTTGCCTTTCTTCTTTTTTAGCCTATGGGGGCATCTCTTTAATTCAGTTTGTTTAGAATAGGCTATTAGTTTGAATTAACAATCGAGATGATCTTTTTTGTGTTAATGTTGAAAGATTACTTGATAGTTGGTAAAATCATGTGCTGATAGATTTCTGATAGTACCCAATGAAATGGATTTATGGTTGGCCTGAATTTCCAATGAAATCCCTGCTTTAAGCTTCTTCCAAAATTTAATTCCATTCCACAAAATGCGAACCCTCACGGCTACAGTAGGATTTGGTTTTGTAAGTCGAGCAAATGTTTAGATAAGGATATTAAGAAACGGAAGCTTTGTATTTTTAAAATTTCAGGGCTCTTAAAAGTAGGATATATAGAGGAACATGATTTTAGAGATTTTACTAAAAGCTCATTGCCAAATGTTGTGGCCGCATTGGATTGTAATTTATAGACCTATCAGAACTTTGTCAAGGTAGTGCAAGAGCAAAATGATAACCCGAAACAGTCACTTCATTTGAAATAGAAATGCTGGATGGACATTTTCTCTGCGTCCTGCTGCACTATTGGTATTGGCTAAAGAGAAGTGAGAAAGTACGTTAGCAGGTGAAAGAAGAAGCCTTCATGTGAAGTGGAAATCTCCTCCCACTCCCGAGGGTAATGGAAGTATAGGAGCTGTGGGATGGGGAGGGCTGCCCTATAATGTAGGAATTATGATGCACTTACATGAATATAGGACACGATACAATACAACACCTTCATGTGAAGTGGAAATCTCCTCCCACTCCCCTGAGGGTAATGGAAGTATAGGAATTATGATTTAGGAAGCGGTTCTCATATGTCATTTGCTTTAGTGACATATCATATTCCATTCTCTTAAAACCAATCACATTTAATTTAAAATATATAAAGAATCCAGATTCAAGAAAGAGCTTTGTTGTGGACATGAAGCCAAGAAGTGCATGAAGGACATGCAACCGGTTCATTCCTTCTGCAGTGTATAAATATCAAGGTTCTGAAAATCGGACCGGACCGGCCGGTCGAACCGGTCTAATCGCGAATCGGTAGCTTAGGCGGTTCGGTTTACTAGTAGAAACCAATGTTCTGAAAATCGGATCGGACCGGTTGGTCGAACCGGTCCGACCGTGAACCGACAGCTTAAACGGTTTGGTTTACTAACAGAAACCGCTATTTTAAAAATCGGATATGAACCACTGAACCGGCCAAGAATCGGTCGGTCAGACCGAACCGGAACCCGGCCGGTTTATAAGAAACGACGCCGTTTCCTTCTTTCGTTGAATGAAAAGGTTGCACGCGTTTCTCCCCCAGCCCCATTCCTTTCTCCAACTCTTCCCTTCAGCAAATGCCCTAGCTCCACCAAAGAAAGAAACCCTAGCCTCCACCAATCTTGTCGCCGTCTGTCGGAGTGGGAAACTGCTGCTGCCGCCTCCGTTGCACTCAAGAACTTCCGTCTTCGTGCTATCAGCGTTCGCTACTTCGATCTCACTAACCCCTGTTCGCTCTCCATCCCCTGATCGCTCTCACGAATCGCCTGGTCGCCGTCGTCCGCGCGCTCAACAGCTCTTCGTCGTCCGTCGAAGGTCAATACTCACTGCTAGTGGCTTGTTCTTTGTGTTTTTTTTATTGTCTGTTCAGAAATCAAACCCTTTTCGTGCTTGTTCATCGATGGTCAGTGATAGTCGTTTCTAGTGTTTTTGTTTTCATTGCTTGATGATTATTGATTAAGTGATGCGTTGCTGTTTTCTTTTTTTACTTTGTGCTTGAGATTGAATGCTCTGTCAGTGCTTAGTGCTTGTTCTTAGTTGATTGGCTTTGCTCACTACTCTGGCTTGTTCTGGCATGCTCTTGATTGATTAACTCTGTTACTGGCTTATTGATTGATGATAAATTGCTACTGATAAGCTGTTACTGTTTTGTTAGGGATAAATTGTTACTGTTACTTATAATTCTTTAGGGATTAGCTGTTACTATTTTGTTATGTTTGTTGCTTAATGGTAAAATAGAAATCAAATCAAATGTTGTTTGTTGCTGAATGATAATAATTTTTGTTGCTGAATGCTGTTGGTAGTATTAATTCTGTGCTGCTATTAATTCTTTGGTGGTGCTGCTGCTGTTTTTAATTTTGTGAATGATTTATTAATTTCAATGAAAAATTTGCCACAGATGTTGAGGGACTCTTAAGCTTATATGAAGCTTCACATCTTAGGATTCATGGAGAAGACACATTAGATGAAGCTCTTTGATTCACCTTAAATCCATTGATCTTTGTTGCCTATGTTAGTTAGTGTTTGTTGATGGCCTGGAGTTTTGAGCTGTTTGTTAGATGAGTTTAGTTGTGATAAATTTTGATAACTGTTATATTTTGAGAAGGTTTGGTTCAGTAATTAGGTTGAGCTTGAGTTTAGATTGTGATAAATTTTGATAATTGTTATGTTTTGAGAAGGTTTGGTTCGGTGATTAGGTTGAGCTTAATTGTAGAAGAGGTCTTGCTACTCAGTTGTAAGATTGTATAGTATTAACTTATTAAATGATTAGAATTGCATTTTGTTTGAACAAAATTGCATTTTGTTTGAATAGTGTTGACCTATTGAATAGTATTCAATGATTGGAATTGCATTTTGTTATAGATGGTGGTGATTTTCTTATGGAATGACTAAGTTTGTATTACACTACAAGTATGTGTTAGGCGTTTATTTATAATTTATTTATTATTTTATTATTAAACGGTTTTTTCGGTTAGACCACGGTTGAACCGGTTGAACCGATGAACCAATAAACCAATAACTAAAACGGTTCGATGACCGGTCCAGTTTTCAAAACCTTGGTAGAAACTGCTATTTTAGAAACCGGACACAAACCGCTGAATCGGCTGAGAACCGGCCGGTCAAATCGGACCGGGACCCGGCCGGTTTACAAGAAACGACGCCGTTTCCTTTGTTGTAAGGAAAAAAGGGATTTCACGTGTTTGGCTCCCTTCTCCAACAGTCCAACTCCTTCCTTAGTCATCAGCAAAATGCCCTAGCCTCCACCAAAGAAAGCAAACCCTAGCCTCAACCAATCTTGTCGCCGTCTGGCGGAGTGAGAGACTGCTGCTGCCGCCTCCGTCACACTCAAGAACTTCCATCTTCATGCTATCGGCGTTCGTTACTTCTCTCTCACCATCCCCTGTTCACTCTCATCAGTCACCTGTTCGCTCTCCATCCCCTGTTCGCTCTCATCAGTCGCCTGTTCGCCGTCGTCCGTTGCGCTCAACCGTTCTCCGTCGTCCGTCGCGCTCAACCGCTCTCCGTCGTCCGTCGAAGGTCAATGTTCACTGCTAGTGCTTGTTCTTCGTGTTTTTTTTATTGTCTGTTCAGAAACCAAACCCTCTTCATGCTTGTTCTTTGATGGTTAGTGATCGTCGTTTTTTAATACTCACTATTGGTGTTTTGTTTTTCATTTGTTGATGATTATTGATTAAGTGATGTGTTGCTGTTTTGTTTTTGGTTTAATTACTCTGTTGGTCCCTATAGTTTCACCAAATTTTTAATTAGGTCCCTATACTTTTTTTCCTTTCAATTGGATCCCTACACTACTATAATTTTATAATTAAGTCCTTCCTAGTGTAAAAAATATTAGAGTTAACTGAATATTTATTCGCAAATTGAAGGTATTTATAATTAAAAACTTAATTAAATCTTTGACCGCATGCATTCTGGTAAAAATATTATGTTAATTTTAACATTTTTAACATGAAAAGGACATAATTACAAAATTAAAAGCAATGTAGGGATCCAATTGAATGGAAAAAAAGTATAGGGACCTAATTAAAAATTTGGTGAAACTATAGGGACCAACAGAGTAATTAAACCTTTGTTTTTTTACTTTGTACTTGAGTTAATTGGATGCTCTGTCAGTGCTTAGCGCTTGTTTTTGGTTGATTGGCTTTGCTCACTACTCTGGCTTGTTCTAGCCTATTCTTGATTAATTAACTCTGTTAGTGGCTTATTGATTGATGCCAAATTGGTACTGGTAAAAAGTTACTGGCTTGTTCTTGGCTTTTTTGTCTGTTGTTAAGTTTCTTGATTTTTTGCTCATTACCTCATTCAGTGCCTTTTTTTATTGTTAATCATTGTGCTGAGCTTGTTAATCAGTGGCTTATTGATTGATGCTAAATTGGCACTGATAAACTGTTTCTGGCTTGTTCTTGGCTTTTTTTATCTGTTGTTAAATTTTGTTAAAGTTTCTTGATTTTGTGCTCATTACCTCATTTAGGGCTTTTTTTTGTTGTTAATCATTGTGCTGAGCTTGTTAAAATTGGGTTAAAAACTTTGTTGCTAATGGTGAAAATTTGTATATTGTTGAATGCTGTAGGCAGAATTTGAATGTCTCTGAAGTACTTGGATTATTGAATTTGAATGTCTCTGAAGTCTGAAGTAGTGATTTGTGATTTTGAATATCTCTGATTACTTGATTATTGATTTGTGTTTTGAATCTGAAATTTGTGATAATGTTTATTGAAATTTTGTACATTTTCATTGCTAAACTCTTCAACTATGGATTGTATTATATGTTGCTAGATTTGAACTCATCAAAGTTCCCTGAATTTAAGTTCTCCTTCAGAGGCACATATTCAATTACCAGTGGAATGATAAACAATCCTGCATCACTTGGTAAACATGCATATGCCTCTAGCTAATTCAATATAAATAGTGAATTTATTTATTTTTTTAATTCTTTACTAATTCTTTTGTGCTATAAGTGATTTGTACATATCATAGTAAAATAAAAAATAACATTGGTTACAATTGTTTATTGAAAATGTGCAAACTTAAGTCATGAAAGTTGTTTGTATAATGTGAGATCTCAATGAATAAGCAGCTTTGCATTGTATTCAATGATTATTTGAACCTTCAGTATTGTCTTCTTATCTATTTTTATGCTATTAATTCATCTCTACATGTTGCTTGACGTATTCTAAAATCAATCGAAAGGCACTGTTATATCATGTCTTATCTATTTGTCAAGTATATTAGTATATTTTGTAATATTAATGTATTTATGTGATTAATTCCTATATTAAGGAGATGGATTCACCATTAGTATTACAAGGTTTGTTCAATTTGTTTGATCTTTTTTAATTCTTTACATTGGGAAAGAGATGAAAGATATATTCTTGGCTGAATGACATAGTTGTTATGAGACAAAAAATAGGTTGAGCTATATTTTAGGATGTTTATTTATAATTTATTTATTATTCTATTCTAAAACAATTTTTCCGGTTGAACCATTGATTGGACCGGTTGGATCAGTGAACCAATGAACCAATGACTAAAGCGGTTTGATGACCGGTCCGGTTTTCTGAACCTTGATAAATATTGAACATGTCGTGTGTGTCCAACTTGGTGCCAAACTAGCTTTATGCCATTCACTTTAAGTAAAGCTGGCTTAAATGTCAAATGGTGATAATCTTCTTAATATATATATATATATATATATACTATCTATTAATTTTTATATATATTAAATAATTATAATCATATAATAATATTGAAATTAGAAAATAATATAAATTTGTTACAGTAAAATAATTTAAATTATCATTTTAATATAACTTTTTAATATTATAAAATTTTTTTACATAATAATTAATTTTAATAAATAAAAATATTCATATATTTTGTATTTATATAATTTAATTATTTAAGAATAAAAGATTTTGTTACTGTTTAAAGTATTGTGTATTAAAATATTATTATTTAAAGCCTTTATTTATGTACTAAAATATTTTATATTTATTAGAGTCCATCAATACTCTTCTTTTATATTAACATTATGTGCCTACAAGAAACGAAATGGGTTGGTGCAAAGGCTAGGGAATTGGATACTTCTGGTTTCGAACTTTGGTATACAGGAAAGGTGAAGAATAGGAATGGGGTTGGAATAATTGTGGATAAGCAGTGGAAGAAGGACGTAGTGGATGTCAAGAGGGTGGGAGATCGGATCATCTCTATCAAACTTGTGGTGGAGGGAGGTGCTTTCCATGTGATTAGCGCCTATGCACCGCAAGTGGGTTCGGACGAACAACACAAGATAAGGTTTTGGGAGGATCTAGAGAGTTTGGTTCAAGGCATACCTTTGGGAGATAAGATTTTCTTAGGAGGAGATTTAAATGGCCATGTTGGGAGAGAAGTGACTGGATATGGGAGTATTTACGGAGGCCATGGTTTCGAGGTGATCAATGCCGAGGGTAAAACTATTTTGGACTTTTCCTCAACCTTTGATCTTCTCATCGCAAATACATGTTTTAAAAAGAGAGACGAGCATCTTATAACCTATAAGAGTGGCATGACAAGCCCTCAAATCGACTTCTTCTTGTTGAGGAGAGTTGACCGGAAATTTTGCATTAACTGTAAAATTATCCCGGGAGAGAGTTTGACAACACAACATAGGGTGCTCGTCATGGATTTTCGCGTCGAGCAAAAGTTGAGGAAAAGACATCATACGAAGAACCCAAGGACGAGGTGGTGGCAGATGAAAAGGTGAGGAACAAAGAAGCTTCCTAAGACGGGTAGGAGAAGAGGCAAAGTGGAATGGAAATGGAAGCGCGGAAGAGATGTGGAGGGAGATGGCAGAAGTTATTAGAAGAACAGCAAAAGAAAGTTTTGGTGAATCTAAAGGAATAGGACCAAGAGACAAGGAGTCCTGGTGGTGGAATGCGAGTATACAAGAAAAGATAAAGATAAAAAGGGAATGCTTTAAAGAGTGGTCTTTATGCCGCAATGCAGATAATTGGGAAAAATATAAGGCGGCTAAGAAAGAGACAAAAGTGGCTGTAAGTGAAGCAAGAACAAGAGCATATGAGGGTCTCTACCAGTCTTTGGGCACGAAAGAAGGAGAAAAAGGTATATATAGAATCACAAAGAGTCGGGAAAGAAGAACGAGAGATTTGGATCAGGTTAAGTACATAAAGGATAAGGATGGAGAGGTGTTGGCTCAAGAGAAGATTAATGAAAGGTGGAAGAGTTACTTCTACGAGTTATTTAATGAGGGACAAAAGACTCTTCCGAGCCTTGGTCGATTATGCACAAGGGAAGAAGATCAAAACTTTTACTACTATCGAAGGATTCGAGACTTCGAGGTAAAAGAGGCTCTAAAGCAGATGAAAAATGGCAGGGCAGTAGGACCTGATAATATCCCGATTGAGGTTTGGAAGGGTCTTGGAGAAAAAGGCATCAACTGGTTAACCATGCTTTTTAATGAGATTTTAAGGTCAAAGAAGATGCCTGATGAGTGGAGAAAGAGCACCTTGGTACACCTATCTACAAGAATAAGGGGGATATACAAAGTTGTGGAAACTATAGAGGGATTAAGCTTATGAGTTATACTATGAAGTTGTGGGAAAGGGTGATAGAACGGAGGTTGAGAAAAGAGACACAAGTAACAGAGAACCAATTTGGATTTATGCTAGGCAGATCTACCACTGAAGCGATATACCTATTAAGAAGGATGATGAAAAGGTATCGTAGTAATAAAAGGGACCTACATATGGTGTTTATTGATTTGGAAAAAGCGTATGATAGGGTACCAAGGGAGGTCTTATGGAAGGTTTTAGAAAAGAGGAGAGTAAGGATTGCATATATTCGGGCAATTAAAGACATGTATGATGGGGCCACAACTAGTGTGAAGACTCAAGGTGGTGTGACAGGGGAATTCCCTATTGGTATAGGATTACACCAGGGATCATCCTTAAGTCCATACCTTTTCACATTAGTCTTGGAAGTACTCACAGAGCACATCCAAGAGCCTGTGCCATGGTGCATGCTTTTTGCCGATGATATCGTCCTTATGGGAGAGTCAGGGAAAGACCTAAATTAGAAGTTGGAGTTATGGAGAGAAGCTCTAGAAGTGTATGGTCTGCGCATAAGCCGTAGCAAGACGGAATATATGGAATGTAAGTTCAGTCTGAGAAGGGAAAACCCCAATATAGAGGTGAAGAATGGAGAAAACACCCTACGAAAAGTTAAAAGTTTTAAGTATCTTGGGTGCATCATACAGGACAATGGAGAGATTGAACAGGATGTAAACCATAGGATCCAAGCAGGTTGGTCAAAATGGTGGAGTGCATCTGGTTTTATATGCGACAAAAAAGTGCCTTTAAAACTTAAAGGTAAATTCTATCGCACCGCTATAAGATCGGCTATGCTGTATGGTACGGAGTGTTGGGCGGCTAAAGGGGAGCACGAACATAAGCTGAGTGTGGCAGAGATGAAGATGTTGAGATGGATGAGTGGTCATACGCGATTGGATAAAATAAGGAATGAAGATATAAGGGAGAGAGTTGGAGTAGCACCCATTGTGGAAAAGATAGTTGAATCGCGTCTCAGGTGGTTTGGACATGTGAGAATAAGACCGATAGAACATCCAGTCAGGAGGGTGGATGAGATTAAAGATGGACAAAGGGCGAAAGGTAGAGGAAGACCTAAGAAGACCATCCATGAGGTGGTCAAATGAGACCTACATGTAAACGGTCTCTCTGTAGACATGATACATGACAGAGCACAATGGCGTTGTTTGATTCATGTAGCCGACCCCACTTAGTGGGACAAGGCTTTGTTGTTGTTGTTGTTGTATATAAATGTGGCTCATTCAATAAGCACATAATTGTTGAACTCATTTTAGACATATCCAATTTGTTTTGGCAGTATTTTTTATTTTATTTTTTTTAATGTTCTGATAGTATTTTTTAATTTATTTATTTAATTTATTAAATCAAATTATTTATACTAATTATGAGTATTAATTAATTGATTTGATTAATTCATTAGATATTAAAACAATAAATTTACGAATAAAATAAACAACTAAAATATTTTTAACTAATAATTAAATCACATCAAATCATATGTATTAAACTAAATTTAAATAATGTGAATTAAAGACTAAACTAAAATAAAATTATTTTTTACTTATTCTTACTTATTTTTTATAATGTTTTGCGTAAGGCAGCAAAATATGGGAAAGTATGAAGAGTTAATGAAATATTTGTACAATGTGTACAATGTAGGTTTAAAGAGTATTAGAGATATAACCATTAGTGTTACCTTTTTTTCATCAGCTGAAGCTTTTGGGATGAGTGGTATCATGACATGATATTAGAGCGTTCGATCCTTGGTGAACCTATACACTAGTTTAGTTATAAAAGTTTGTGTGACGTTATTTTTTTTGTTTAGCGAATGTTGGGGCTGGTTATGGCTATGACTTATGATTATTCCTGAAGGAAATTGCCCGGTACAGTCCCATATAGTATTGTGCAGTGACATTAATGGAAGTTTGAAGCATAAAGGGCGCATAATGATTTTAAGTGGCAGAAAAGGATGGCAGTGATGGCATACGCATAAACGGAAGCTAAAGAGATTAAAAATAAGGAAAAGAAGCAATAAGCATATGAAGTGTGCCCGTACTGTAGGCACAAATGTTTATATTCATTTATAAAGTTAGAGTTTCTAAAGTGATGACTGATGAGATTGATGAGGTAATAATGGAATTGTGGAACTTCATCTCCAATATCTCAGCAGTACTATACATTACTGGTTCACAGGGGACTTTACCCTTATCTTCGTTATGAATGATTTCCCGTCAAACTCTTCCGCTTCTATTCCAATGTCCAGCGATCCTTGCTGCCCAGATTAAAGGAAAAAATTACCACACTTGCGTATGTTCATCTAAATTAGAAATTGTAATTGAAACAATGAAAACATGCAAATTATTAAACAACATCACCATCTTCGCCGATGCCATCGAAGGAGCCTTCCCCACCATGCATTGTCAATATCTGGTGCGGTTCGGCTACATGATGCCATTTTTTCCACCTCCAGATAGCCAGCTCTAAACCCACCCCACCTTTGACGATGAAGATTCAATCATCAACCACCACAACAGCATGTCCCCCCTCACCATCGTTTTTTCGCTTCTGACACCACTCCGCCAATTCACTACTTCGCCAAGACACAATACCAGCCTAATTGATTTAATCTGGTTCCAACGACCTGGCGCTACAACTGGCTTTTATGAACTTCAGAAACCAACTAGCCATGGATCCTTGTTCTCGAGCTGGTCATTTACGTCAATTCATTATCAAACTCAAGGATTTTTTTTGACATTTCGTACTTCACTACACGATAACAATAAGCTCGGCAACTTGTTCGTACCTACCATACCATGTTCCTCTCTTTTTGACTGGTACATTGGATAATTTTCCTATGATTTATGATGCACTGACATGAATATGGGATAGTATAGGAATTATGATTTATGATGCACTGACATGAATATGGGACACGATACAATGCAACACGTTACACGCGAATTTAAAATTTTTATAAAATATGGGACACGGCATATATATAAATATAAAATACTTTTTTAGATAAATTATAATGGTATTTTAGTATTTTATTGATATTAAAATATAAATTAATTTTTTAATTATTTTTAATATTTTTTAATTATATAAAGTATTTAAAATATTTTTTATTTTAATAATTAATAATATGTATTATTTCTAAACTCATTTCAAGAATACATGTTAAGAATAAGGATGGATACACTGACACGTGATGATATTTAAGTGTGTCCGCGGCTAGGGCTGCACACGGATCGGATCGGATCGGATATAGGTATAGCCTAAAATTCTATCCGATCCGCACTGTACTCATCGGATCGGATCGGATACGATATCCGCATTTTTTTAGGTCGGATCCGATCCGATCCGATCCGCATACTTGCGGATCGGATCGGATATCGGGTATATCCGCATAATTAAAAAAAAAAACTATTTTAAGATTCTATTTGACTATTTTTACAAAAAAAATCCAAAAAATTCATTTTTTATCTGTTTAAGCCTATTTACTCCTAAAATATTATCAATAATAGTTCTTTTGAATAACAAAAACAAAATAATAACACAATATTTAAGTTTAATTATTCTAAGTTGAAGTACAACATAAAAAATTAAAAATAAAATATCATAAAATTCATAAATAACACACTAAAATTCATATCACATTAGGGTTTATTTTCTTAAACTATGCTATTTATATGTGATGTGCGGATATGCGAATTTGCCGATCGGATCCGCGGATATCACTGCCAAATCCGCAATCCGATCCGATCCGATGGCTCTGCGGGATCGGATAATATCCGCAAAATTCGGATCGGATGCGGATAATTACCGCGGATATGCGGATATTATCCGATCCATGTGCAGCCCTATCCGCGGCAGGGGTGGCAATATGTACCCTACCCGCGGGTACCCAATCCGATCCCACCCGATCGGGTAGGGTTGCCAACCCGATTCGCAGCGGGTAGGGTAGGGTGCAGGTAGGGTTCTCGTGCGGGTCGGGTAGGGTGCAAGTTGAGCCTCAACCCTACCCGACCAACCTGCACTCTATATATGTTTATGATATATACTTATATAAAAATATGTTTTAAGTAGATGTTGAATCAAAGACCTCTCACTAAATGCAAAAGATCCTTAACCACTAAAAGAAAATCATTTATTGATAATTTAATATTTTTTTTTACATAAAAATTAGTTTTATTTTAAATTATCATCAAGTTATATAATAATATTGTATATTTTTTGTAACCCGCGGGTAGGGTCGGGTACCCGCAGGTTAAGAGCGGGTAGGGTTAGGGTTGGGATATTCTCAACCCGCAAGTAGGATATAATTGAGTTTATATAAAAATCTCAACCCGCGGGTAAGGTTAGGGTTGGATCCAGACCCTACCCTACCCTACCCATTACCACTCCTAATCCGCGGACACAGCAAATCATATAAGTACAGCGACACAAATAGAAAATCATCTTTATCAGATGAGACATGTACAGAAACATTGTGTTCAGAAACACTAATAAAAAATACAATTTATTTTTTATTTTTTTATTATTCTTATTAATTTTTTATAATCATAATTTTTATTATTTTATTTTTCTTTTTATTTTTTTAAATTAAAAAAATAAGAATAAATTAAATTTTTATAATTTGTTCTTCTCTATCTTTTGTCTTTTCTTGTGTCTTAGAATAAAGTTGAAGTGGAGTGCTACTTGATAGCTGTTATCCAAACCATCCAAGAACATAAATAGCAAAACAATTGGAAGATCATCATCATACAAAAGAAGTCTTTTCTATTCCGAGGACATGCATATGTATGATATTTCTTCCTAAATTAATGACCTAACTATATTTTTGGACCAGAAAATAATGATCATAATTTAGTAGCGAAGGAAACACCTTCCTGTGCCAGTTGATCCTGATTTTCTGCTGGAGGCTGGACTTTGGCAGCTTTGGCAATAGCCTTGTTCTCCTCTGGGGTTCCACCTTCCAAGAATACTCCAAAGACTTTGCCATCTTTAATCCAATATGTTCCAAACTTTGGCTTTGCTGATTTTGGATCTCTGTCTCCAAATACCACTGCCTCTCCAACATTGTCACCATAGAATTGCCATGACAGGTCAAATGCGCGAGAGTAGAAGTATGGAAGGTAGTCGTACTCCTCTATTGTTTCCCCATTCTCTTTTGCCTTGATGGCCTACATCAAGTAATCCATTCTTACAAAATGAATTGTTCTGTTGATGCTACTATAGTGATACATTCAAGGCCAGGATTGACAGTTAAATGTGCTAACCTTTACAGCCTGCTCGGCTGATTTGCGAGCATGATCGACATGTTCAACTCTTCTCACATCACCATACATTTTCATAGGGAAAGTAGCCACGTCTCCAACAGCATAAACATCATCTACACTTGTTTTGAAGAAGGCATCAGTCTGTAACCATTAACACAATTTCATCATGGTCTATTGTTGACAATAAAACATTGTTAGCACATTTTAGGAACAAACAAAAACTGCCATAAGCCTCTCTAGATTTGAATTTGACTCTCAAACCTTGATTCCGCCTTTGTCCTCTTCAACTTTCCCTTTAAACAAATTTGTTAGAGGCTTTGCTCCCACGCCTACAACAACAATATCAGCTTCCAAAACTCTTCCATCTTTCAACTTTACTTCTTTTACCTGAATTGTGTATAGAAATCATGCTAAGTTTGATTAGCAACTTCAAAGTTCAAATCATCCTTTTAGAAAAAAATTACAATAGGGCAGAGATCGCAGGCAACATTACCTCTCCATTGGAATTAGCAGTGAAACCAGCAGCAACAGTT
This sequence comes from Arachis hypogaea, assembly GCF_003086295.3. Classification (NCBI taxonomy): domain Eukaryota; kingdom Viridiplantae; phylum Streptophyta; class Magnoliopsida; order Fabales; family Fabaceae; genus Arachis; species Arachis hypogaea. The sequence goes on along the minus strand of NC_092051.1, from coordinate 95,235,847 downwards.
CCTTTAATGATTGTCACCCCCTTATTTTTTGCATAGTATTCCTCATAGAAAGCAGCTATCTCGGAGGTAAAAAGTCTTGGCACTGCAACATCATTTATATTATTACAGCTACAAATCAAGAGATATGCTAAGAAAGCTTTAATAAGTTGGTGTACTCTTTCTTTTTAGAATCCTTTTAAAAGATTTTTTAATAAGTCGAGGTACGACCTATAAAATCAGCATGATCAAGTCCTAGTGGATTTTACCATGTTATATTCTTTTTGTCTTAGCTCTTGGAGAATCCTCGATTTTTTTTTTTTTTAGATATTCAATACCTGTCCCATTCATTTGAATATTGAACTCTTATTCAGTTATTCAAATACAAAGAAACAACCAAATATCCACTCATTATTACCAAATATTCAGTTATTTACTTACTACACCAAGGTTCAGGGTAGACCATTGTAACATCAATATTGTTTAGCCTCAAAATTGCACTAAGCTCTAGACCAATGTATCCTCCTCCAACAATCACAGCTTTCCCATTATTCTTTGCTTTGATTGCCTCGTACAATCTTTCAGCATCATCAATCTCCCTCAGGTAAAAGATATTTTTAGAATCAGCCCCTTCTACACCAAAATCTGTCAACTTTATAACCTTCAATTAAAAGGGGAAAAAAGTGTAAAGTATTAGCATGATGATAAAGAGTGTGAAATTTGGACAACAAAATTTCAACTTCTTTTCTGATATACACAATGATCCTTACTGCTGAGCCTGTTGCAATAATTAAAGTCTGGTACTCTATTGTTTCTCCATTAGCACTGCTCAAAGACTTTGCAGCAAGGTCTGCTTTCACTATTTCTGTGCTAAGAATTAACTCTATCCCTGTAATCATTAGTTAAATTTGAATGATTATATAGTTGTTAACGTCAATATTGATTCATAAAATGGTAAAATTGTTGTATATTAAGATCATAGGTCTCAATTAAAATCACCTTGTTGTTGGTACCACTCAGGAGCCAACCTTTCTCCCCCACTTCCAACACATACATGGAATCCAGGAAGTCTAGCAGGTGCTGCAAAATGGAACAGTGCCATTATATACAAATTGATGAGGCAAACAAGGTATTTGAAAAATAAAAATAGTTTTCTTTAAAATTAATCTTAAAAATGATTAGGAAAAATTGCAAAAGGGACTTTTTAAGTCACCCAATGGAAGAGTGATCAACCATCTTGTACCATTTTTTTGGTTTTTTGGGCAGAAAGACTATTAGACTACCTTGAAAAGGAAGTTTATAAGAAAAGAAATTTAGGAAAAGAAAAAAGGGAATGGCTGGGTTTATTTTAATTAACCTCAATTTCCACCCTAATATTTTACTGAGTTTGTTTTAAAAACTCGAACTTGGTCTTAAACTAATATGACATGAATTGGATTAAACCGAGTCAATCTAATATATAATTAATATATACTGTAAATTTTTTTTTTATAGTAAATTAATAAACTCTTCTATTTAAAGATTAAATCTAACAAATATTAAGTATAATATTTATACTAAAATAAATTTTTTTAAAATAAAAATAATTCTAAATAATATAAAAAATATTAAGGCTAGAATATATTTTTTGTCCCTGAAGTTTGGTAAAGGTTTTAAGAACTTTATATTTTATTTTGTTTCAATTTTGTCCCAAAAATTTTCAATTTGTATCAAATATATTCTTAATAGCTAAATTTTCAAAAAATTTAAGATTAATCAAATAATAATGCATGAAAATTATGCTTGATTTGGTTATTTTGAACGTTGTTCTTATGAAATTGTTATTGAATTAGTTCTAACTTTTTTGAAAAATTAGCATCTAAGGGTATATTTGATGTAAATAAAAAACTTTTGAGACAAAATTAAAACAAAATAAAATTTTAGGGGTATTGTTGAAATTTTTGTTAAAGACAAAAAATATACTTTATCTAAATATTAAATGAATAATAAGAATATAAAATTTTACTATTAATTTTATAGTAAAATATATATTTTATTATTTAAACATAACTTGAGGTCCAGTTTGGGTAAACAACTTAATTAAACTCCTTTTTGATAAAATAACTTAAATAATAAATGATTATATTAAAAATAGCTTATAAATAAATTATTTTATATTTATATTTTTAACTTTAAAAATACTTATTTTATAAAAATATGATAAAAAATAATAATATTTTTTTTTAACTTTTCTATAAACTCTATCTACTTTGACCTAAATTCATTCCGAAAATTTTATCAAATAAAAATAATACATCCGGACTTAATTCAAATAAATTCGGGCCAGACCTTATATTGAAGAGTGAAGACCCTTAATACTACAAACAGCAATATATAGAAACTCACACTCTGGAAAAAGAAAACCTTTGCTGAGAGCTGGGCGTTCATAAGGTGCCACCTATGTTAAAAAAAAATACAAACAGTTAAATTATTTGCTCAATAATTTATTATGTCACAAACTATCCAAACATAAACATTTGATTGGATGACTTTATATAGTAATTATGCCAATTGTTTCGATAATTTTCTGAAATAAAAATGCAATATATATTCTAAAATCAGACTGAGTATTTATATATAAATATATATAATATATAATTTATTATAATATATATTTTATATATTTTAGATAAATAACTGATTTAATAATTTATTTTTGTTAACACGTAATATAGTTATTTTTAAAATTAGAGAATAAATTATTATCTTTCATGTATTATTTTATAATAGGTCTGTTTTTTATATTTTTAACACATGAAATTATTACACATTTAATTAATCCAACACATTGTTAAAGGTTGAATAAAAATAAGCTTTTAAAATACACATTAAACGTATTCTAGGGTTAGAAATTGTAGTTTTGAAAATTGTAATAGTATTAGTCATGCTTTTGCTTCATATACTGATATAATTAGGATGGCAAAAAAATAAAAATAAAAAATAAAAAGTAAAAGCGGGTATCCGCATAAATTACCTGTAAGGCTGTAACGGGAGGCTTATCAGGGATTCACAAAATTTTCACAGGGATGGTCGGATGGATATCCATCCTAGTGAATAAATGAGAAGGGAGACGAAGTAAAGGCACCCATCTTAGGGGGACTTGTTAAATTTCCGTGAACAATAAATTTGCTAAAATGTTCTTTCTTATGTATATTGGTATTTGGTAACGCGTTTTTTTTTTTTTAATTTTCTTTTAATGTGTACGTGGATATTTACTGTGTATGTGAATTATGTTAAATTTATGTTTGTATTGTGTTTTAATATATTAAATATAGATTAACTATAATGAATTATGTTATAGTTTTGTATTATTTTTAATTTTTTTAAAATTAATATCTTTATATATCTATAGAGATATTTTTTTTAATAAAAAAAGAAAAAGAAAAATAGGACAGAGCCGAGAGCATTTTTTCTATAAGGGGATGGGAGATAGAGAAAGGGTACCTACCGCATGGCACATCTTACTTGAATTTGTTAGAGTAAAGTTATTTAATGATAATATTTATTCACAATTTTTTAAAAATATATATTTTTTTGTGAATTTTTACTCTTTGTAAAATAAATTAAAATTTAAAAAAAAAGTTGTTTAACAAAATTATATGTATGATACAAAAATATTCTTCAATCTTAAACATAAAAATGTCATTCAATTTAAAAGTATATATATATATTCTTTAGCTTAAGACTATTTTTGTGTTATCTAATATAATTTTTCTTTATTTATTTAGCTTTGTAACATCTGAAGGACCTAGAAATAATATCAGCAAAATTTTAAATGAGGTTGCATTCTTAAAAATTATCAAGGCAAAATCATTCAACAGTTAAAAGAATTAGATACGATAATTTTTTTAGCTAAAAAAATTTGGAAAAGAAATTTAATTCATTGTACATAAATTATTTTTATTTATTCATCTTAATTATTTAAGTTTGTCTTTTAGATTTAAAAACTCACCAAATTAAAAGATTTGTTTGTTTTTATATTCAAATCGAACTTAAATTTGTTTTTAAATTCAAATTATACTCAAATTTTATTTTTACTATTATATCATACTTTTATCTTTTCATGTCTTTATTCTTTCTATCCGTATCTTAAACCAATAATTATTTTTTAAAATGTTGTTTGTATTATCTTAGCTATTATAAGTCATATTATGGATACTTTAGACTGATAGTACGGTGAATGTGAATACAATAGGTCTACTTATATTCTTACAAAAACTTTTAAGTGTTCAAGTTATGGTAGTCTTCTTTTATTCATAACTCCAAAATTTTTTATTTTTTTTAATTTAAAGTCTAATAACAGTGGATTAAATATTGAATAAGTCTATATTTAATTTTTTTTATGATAATTTTTGTTATTAAGCAGGTACTGAATCAAGCTTGTTGTCATTGATGATTATGACTGTGCATGTTTTGTAGTCTTTGATAAGGAGGCAAAACAAATATTAAAAAAGAGTTGTGTAGAGATACTTGATCCACTCCTAATGATAAGTTTTAACCAGTATATATTTATTTCTAGAAACATTAACGGAGGTATTTTTAATGACATTTTTTTTATATTTTTTTTATTATTAATATGTTAAATGATACCCTACAGAAAGAAGATCTATCAAATACACCTACACTTTTACTCAACCTAATTGATAAGATATTTCTCTTTATCGTTGAAGTTTAAATATCTGATAATTCACATTTTTTACCTTCTTATAAAGTTAGAAAGATGTCTGATAGGGGTGATCATGGTTATCGGGTGCCCGATTACTCGTCCGAACCCGAACCGAACCAATTAAATTAGTTCTGAAATCAATGGGTAATCGGGTCCAATTCGAACCAAACCAATGACTCTCTCTAGTAATTGGTCCGAGTAACGGTTCTAGGGATGCAGAACCCAAATCAACCCGTGGATCCGACCATGTGTTAATTAAATGAAAAAATAAAAATTTAAAATATATATGCCTTTTGATATGTTTGGATTTTAATGTGTTTAGTTTTTAATATGTTTGGTGTTTAACATGTTTGGATTATTTCTATTGATTTTACATGTTTATTGTATTTACAGAATTTTTAAGATAAAAATTTTATTTTTTTTATGAATTTCTGTTTCATTTGGTACCCAATTATCCGAATTGAACCAATCCGTTCTTAATCGATTTGGTTTGATTCAGGTACATAAATAAAAAAATATAAATTCGAACCAAACCGAACCAATTACAATTCAATTGGTTCGGTTCTAATTTCACCCCAAACCCGAACCAACTTAACCTGTGATCACCCCTAATATCTGATGTTGTGGGCCTCATAAATAAATTTAGAGAGACTCACTCTATTCAAATCGTGGGTATATTTATAATTGTAATTTCAATTAAAAATTAATTAATTTTTTGATTCTTTGGCCATTGCTAATATCTAATTTATATAAAATAATTAATAATTAATTATAATTTTAGGATGTTGACTACATTAGTAGTTTGCTTCCAACCTCAAGGACATCCTTAGTCATTGAAGGAGAAGAAATAAAAGGTGCAAAGATAATTATTCAAAAAATATTATTGAGTTAAAATAAAATGTAAATGATGTCTTTAATTTAACATAGAATTTTGTACATAATTTATTGATTGAATTCTCCAATAAAATTTCGGACAATAGTAAATTTGAGGTGTTGAAAAATGCTATTACGTCAATCAAACGATAAAATTCTATTACGCCAATCAAACGACTATCTTCGGAGTCTGAAGATTCGAAAGCAGAAAGGATACCTCTTATACGATAATCAAGAAATAGAATAAAAATTAAGAATTTGAATACACATATTTTAGAATTCTTTTTTAGAATTTATCTAATAGAATAATATCAAACACATCTGTTTGTTTTGGTGAAAACATTATTTTTTTTTGAGTTGTTATTTTTTTTTTGTTTTTTTATGTTTGGAATTTAATTTTTTTAACAATATAAATTAGAATTATTTGGTTATTACTTATAATTTTATTTTTCAATTCACACCATTGATATTTTATTAATTTATAATTTAGTATTTGATGTCATAAAATGTTAAACTTTTAATATGAACTATTTTTGATACAATTAAATTAATTATTAATTTTTAATGTATTTTTGTTTAAAAAAATATGATTCTAATTTCTAATTGCTAATTAAAACATTGTATTTAAAATTTTAAATTTAAAATACAATTTTATTTAAATTTTTAAGTAAGCATATGCATCTAAAAATATTTTAAAAAAATTTACATAATTTAAAAATAAATATGATAACTACAAAAGATTATATTAAATTAAATGAAATTACATATATATTTTGTTAAAATATAAAATTATTTATTTTTTCAGTTATATACATTTTTATTTTTTCAAGTCTCTTTTTCTATGATTCAAATAATGTATATAACTGAAAAAAATAAATAATCTTATATTTATAGTAACAATGATAGTATTATAAAATATGTAATTTCATTCCGTTTAATATAATCTTATAACTTTTTTTCAGTTATATATAGTGTTATATATAATTTCATTTTATTTAATTTATTTTTCAGTACGTTTATTATATAATAATAACGATAGTGTTATACTAAATTTAAAAATTTTTTTATTATAAAATATTATTTTTAATTTATCATATCAAATTAAAATATAAATCTGTAGATCGCACAGATTTAACACTAGTAATAACACAAATATTTGTAACATAAAATTTCTCGATCGTAAAATATTAATAAAGCGTACCGCTTCTTTGGAAATGATGGCCAACTCCCCGGACTTAAGTCCCTGTTTGGAAAACTCCCTCGCTGCGTAACCCTGTTATCTTGTTAAAGAATGCGTTAAACGACTAATAAAACACGAACTCTAAGTATGACGAGACATTAATTAATTAATTGATCAAGGGAGGGAGAGAACTAACGGCGGCAACTCCTCCTCCAAGAATGACATACTTGAAGCTTTTTGCCATTTTGTTGTGAGATCAGAGAACAGAGATTGATGATAGTGTTTGTAACTGTAAGTATCAATTAGAAGAGTTCATTATTAATACGAAGCAATGTATAATGTTGAATATAATTATCTAGAGAACTGGGATGCATTTTATTCGCTTCATTGACTCAGCATTCTCTTACCTTTTTAGTTTTCGTTTTGTTTATTTATTTTGTTTATCTCACGAAACTTGTACACTTCTTTTGCAATTTTTAGACCAAACTTGTAAAATGAGAAATTCTTTATGTACATTTTTCTGACACTGTATATCCACTTTACTAATAAATATATTTTATATAAATTAAATATTTATGATAGGGAAAAATAAATAAAAATAAAAAATTATGAAAATAAAAAGAATTAACTGTGATTAAAAAAATAGACATGCATTTACTATTCAATGTAAATAGATCTAAAATATTTTAACATGTCACATATATTTATCTGTCTTTATAATAAATACTTATTTTTTAATGTTTTTTCTAATACTTTTAATGCATAATGTTTTTTTTCCTTTCAAACTGGCAGGAAAGAAATGCTTATTTATTTAAATAAATATATGAAAATCATTATTTATTAAAATACGTAAAAAAAGAAAAGAAAAATCAAAATGCGTATGACTAGAGACGGATTAAAAAATATTATTATAGGCCAATAACATATATAATATTACAAAATTATGCAAAAAGTTATATAATATAAAATATATTATAAAAATATACCGATAGAAAATATATTTTAAAGTACAAAAAATATGCATGTTCTTTTTATTAACGAAGTGATCGATTCTTCGTATCATAAAATTCATCGATAATAGAATCTGTGTTAAATTTTTCAGTAATTTTTTTCAATATAATTAAAAGACAATTAGCAAGAAATTCATCTTTTATTTTGTTTTTGAGTTATTCTTCACAATATTCATAACTGAAAAAGATCTCTCAGTTGTAATAGTTGAAACAGAGAGAATGATACCAAATGAATAAAGAAGGACGCTCACAAAAAGAAAAAAAAATTCACTTTATGGGATTTGAAAAATTTTATTTAATAATAATAATAATAATAATAATAATAATAATATCTTTTTAGATTTTTTTAACATTGTTACTTACTTTTTAGATATTAGAAATCATTAATATTTAGGTTAGACTGTACTTTTATTTATATTAGACTAAATATTAAATAAATTTTAAAAAAATTAAATCGTACTTAATAACTTGTTACTATTAATCTTTTTTTAAAAAAGTTGGGGGGGGGGGGGGGCGAGGCCTCCACTCGCCCCCTTATGTCCGTCCCTGCGCATGGCCATCTCAAGTGCACCGCCTGCGAATTGGAATTATCCTTCAACTCAGGATTGGTGCATGTGAAATAGAGGTTGACATTGTAGAGGATTGAGTGGCACATCCGAGACGTAGCCGTCTTTCCAATCTAGTGTCGACGCAAGCGAAATGGGCCAACTCCTGTTCGACGAATGCGAAATGGACCACCTCACGTTTGACGCCTACAAAATGGACCACCTCACATTCGACGCCCACGAATTGAGCTAAGTCAGGGGCGGCCCGCGAATTGGATGACTTCGTGTCTGCCACCTGCGAAATGGCAGCAATCAAAGCTATAAAGTCCGGTGTTTCCAGTTCTCGTACCAGCATGTAATGGTTGATGAGGATGGCAACGGTTGGAGGTTTATGGGTGATGACAAGTCATCTTAGCCTAGTTTTACTAGCAATTTTTACTTGTTTTCATTAGGTTTCATGCATTTCTTGCACAATAAGTAAGTGATTGGAGTGGAATTTTATGTCTATCTTGATTCAGTCAAACATTGTGATTTTATGCATTATCATGAGATTTATGCAAGAATTATGTGATTATTATGAATGATGCAAAATCTTATGATTTTAGCAAGGCTTTGATTGAATGTTTTGATTGATGACAGAAGAAAAGAAGAAACAGAGAAGGAAGCAATCCAGAGAACGCTATGCTCAATTGAAGAACGCAACGCTCTCTAGCGACACACACGCGTATAGGACGCTTACGCGTAGGGCAAGAATGTTAGAGGACCCACGTGTACGCGTACATGATGCGCACGCGTGGATGTGATTAGCGCTCATTTGCAAAGAGAGCGCTATGTTATCTGAACGAGCGCCTGCGACAAAATTCAAATTTGGGATTGAAGTTTTGACACTGACGCGCACGCGTACATGACATGCACGCGACGATGGAGCAAATGGGAACAAGCACGCAAACGCGTGGATGGCGCAGAAGCTGGGAATTGATGATTTGCCATCCACGTGCACGCGCAGAGGACGCGCACGTGTGGGGAGAGCTTATGGCGTGAACGTAGCGCTCGATTAAAGAACGCTACCAGGGACGCGCACGCATGCATAATACGCGCAAGCATGGCTGAGGCTGAAGATAGTATAGATGCGCACACATATGTTATGTGTACGCGTCGATGTGCAAAAATGCAAGGGACGCGCACGCACAAGGGACGCATACGCGTCGGTGAATGAGCGTTGTGCTCTCTTTGAGAACGCTACGTTCTCCTGAAGCTGGAACCAAGTACCTTTTCTGATCCACTTCATCAAAGGCCAAAACGTCCACTCCAAGTACTTGATGACTGAATTGGAAAGTGTATAAATAGAGGAAAATTTGATTTCATTAGGATCTTTTTACTTCTTCTTTTTAGTTCTTCTTTTATAGAGTTTTAGAGTTTTATTTTAGCTAGCGGATCTGATTTTCAATTTCTTTCTGTTCTTCTTCTTCTGCAAATTTTCTTTTCTATTTTGGTACTAGAGCAATGATGAACTAAACCCCAATTTCATTAGGGGGAGGAGCTCTATTGTAATTCCAATGAATCATTAAAATTCTTCTTCTTCTCTATTCATTTGTGTAGCAATTGTGTATCTTCTATTTTGATTTTGAATTACTCACTCCGGAAGGGGGTTTAATTCAGTGAATGCTTGTGTGAGCCTCGGAAGGGGAATCACTTGCATTAGAATTGGAGCTCTATCATTCACTACTCTCTTGATCAACACTATTCGGGAGGAATTGAGATATTGAAAGTTAGTTTGGCTTATGGATGAGAGATATGCACTTAACCTCTTCTCATGACAATTAGATCAAGGAATTGGCAAGATTGATTGTGATTAGAGAGATTAGATTGCCAAGAAATTGGGATCCAATCAATTTCAATCCGCCATAGATCTACTCATATGATTGAGAAAGGAGTTGAGACAAATTTGATTCATGATGGATTACAGTATCTCCAATCCCTGATGAATCACTTTCTTTGAATTTTTTCAGTTTAGATATCTCTAAATCCCTTTATTATTCATGCAATTTAAGTTTCCTTGAAATTTAGATTCTGCAATTTAAATTTCTTGCACTTTAAGATTTAGTTATTTACCCTAAACACTTTAAGTTTCAGCCATTTAAGCTTCCTGCCATTTACTTTTCTGTCAATTTACATTCTGCACTCTATCTTTCTTGCAATTTACTTTCTGTTAATTAAATTTCACTCAAATTATCAACTGTCTGCTTAACTAAATTCATCACCCAACTAAAATTGCTTGATCCATCAATCCCTGTGGGATCGACCTCACTTTTGTGAGTTTACTACTTGATGCGACTCGGTACACTTGCCGGTGAGTTTGTGTGGAATCGATTTTCCCTCATCAAGTTTTTTGGCGCCGTTGCCGGGGATTGATTTAGATTGACAATGATTAAGTGGGTGATAATCTAGATTAAGCATTTTTTTCCTTTCTGCTAACTTTAACTTTACTCTAGCAATAGAGTATTTTGTCTTTGTTTTTCTTTTAGTTTGTTAGTATTGTATGCCAAGAGGAAGAAGAGGTGCATCCACCTCTTTTGATTCTGAGCCAGAGAGAATATTATTGAGATTGAGAAGAGAAGCAAGAGAGAAGGGAGTGATTGGAGAAGACGAATTAGAAGGGGAAGATCAAGAGATGGAAGGCAACTTCCCTAATCCACCAGAAGAGGTGGCCAACAACAATGGCCAACCTCCAAGGAGAGTTCTAGCATCATACATCTTCCCAAATCCAAGAAACTGTGGGAGCAGTATACTCACTCCTAATGTTCATGCAAATAACTTTGAGTTGAAGCCTCAACTTATTACTCTGGTATAGAACAATTTTTCCTATGGAGGAGGTCCCCTTGAAGATCCGAACCAACACCTATCTGTCTTCTTGAGGATATGCAAAACTGTTAAGACAAATGGTGTGCATCCGGATATCTACAAGCTGCTGTTATTTCCATTCTCTTTGAGGGATAAGGTGTCTCAATGGCTGGAGACATTTCCCAAAGAAAGCATCAATAATTGGAAAGATCTAGTGAGCAAATTTCTAGCCAAATTCTACCCACCTCAGAGAATCATTAGGCTAAAGACATAAGTGCAAACATTCACTCAAATGGATGGAGAATCACTTTATAAGGCTTTTTGGGAGAGATACAAAGCCTTGACAGGAAGTGTCCACCTGAGATGTTTAGTGAATGGGACAGACTTTAGAATTTCTATGAGGGCTTGACTCTAAAAGCTCAAGAGTCCTTGGATTACTCTGCAGGAGGTTCACTAAAGCTGATGAAGACAGCTGAAGAAGCTCAGAATCTCATAGACACTGTGACCAACAATCAATACTTTTATGCTCATCAAAGGCAATGCCAATCAGCTCCAAAGAAGGGTGTGTTAGAGCTTGAAGGAGTTGATACAATATTAGCTCAGAACAAGATGATGCACCAGCAACTACAACAACAAATTAAGTTGATGTCAAAAAGGATGGATGGAATGTAACTTGCAGTAGTGAGTACAACTAATCAACCACCAGTTGTGTGGGGACAACAAGAAGAGAGCTATGAAGAGCAGCAGCCTGAACAAGTTCAATATGTGCACAACCAAGGTGCTGGACAGAATGAGTTCTATGGAGACACTTACAACTCATCTTGGAGGAACCACCCCAATCTAAGGTGGGGAGACAATCAGAATTCATGGCAAAAGAACCACAATTCCAACAACTCCCGCAACACAAACAACCAAAATCACTCCTCTAATAACACTAATCAATACAGAAACTCACAAAATACATATCATCAACCCCATAACAACTCACAGAACCACCAAAATAACTTTTCCACATCCACTTACTACCCACCAAATAACCCAGCAATAAACCACAATAATTCTCATCCACCACCTGCATCCCACACACAACCACCACAAGACTCCTAGAGAATCTCCAACTTGGAGATATTGATGGAGAGAATGATAAAGAATCAAGAGGTGACCAATAAGAATCACGAGGCTTCAATGAGGAATATAGAAAGACAAATTGGACAATTGTCCAAACAACAAGCTGAGAGACCAAACAATATTTTTCCAAGTGATACCATTTCAAATCCCAAAGAAGAGTGCAAAGCAATTCAACTCAGGAGTGGAAATACATTGAATAATGGCAAGGTTGACAGTGAAGTGGCAACTAAAGAAAAAGACCAGGAGTAGCTCAAGGAGAAGGAGGAAGAGCCACAAGCTCCAAGGAAGGAAAAACAAGTCATGGAAGAGCATCTACAAGAACAGAGGAAGGTGGTGAAGCCTTACATCCCTCCTCTGCCATACCGTCAAAGGTTGCAAAGAGAGCTCAAGGACCAACAATTTTCCAAGTTTTTGAAAGTTTTTAAGAAGCTGGAAATCAACATCCCCTTGCTGAAGCATTGGAGCAGATGCCTTTATATGCAAAATTCCTAAAGGAACTCATTAATAAGAAGAGAAGCTGGAATGAGAAGGAGACCGTGGTTTTGACACAAGAATGCCGTGTAGTGATTCAAAAGGGTCTCCCACCAAAACTCAAAGATCCTGGAAGTTTCATCATATCATGCACCATAGGCAATATGACCTTGGAAAAAGCTCTCTGTGACTTAGGTGCCAGCATCAATTTGATGCCTCTCTCACTAATGAAAAAGCTTGCAATAGAGGAAGTCAAACCCACCAGAATGTCACGTCAAATGGCAAATAGATCACTCAAAATACCCAATGGGGTTGTGGAGAACTTATTGGTGAAGGTGTGAGAATTCATCTTCCCTGCCGATTTTGTCATTTTGGACATGGAAGAAGAAGGACACAACTCAATTATCTTGGGTAGACCTTTCTTAGCAACAGCAAGAGCTATCATTGATGTGGAGAAAGGGGAGATGATCCTCAAGGTGCATAATGAACAAATGATCATCAATGTCTTTAAGGCCATGCAATATCCCCCTGAGAAGGAAAATCATAAGAGGGTGGAAATGATAAAAGAATTAGAGGAAGAACTACTTGAAGCCAACAGCCAGGAGGAACAAGAAGAGGAAATAGAGGTGGAACAAGATGTCTCAGAAGAACAAGTGATTGAAATCTCTTTTGAAGGCAAGAAAGAGGAGGCGCCTAAGCAAGAGTTGAAGCCCCTCCCTCCTCATCTCAAATATGCATATCTTGGTGAAGAGGATAGCCTTCCAGTAATCATCAATTCATCATTGAGCACACAAGATGAAGCCAAACTGATTGAGGTGTTGAAGACTCATAAGACAGCTTTAGGATGGACAATTGATGACATTAAGGGTATGAGACCTGCAATTTGTATGCACAATATCTTGCTACAAGAGGACTCAAGGCCTGTGGTACAACCCCAAAGAAGGCTTAACCCAACCATGAAGGAAGTGGTTCAAAAAGAAGTGATGAAGCATTGAAATGCTGGAATCATATACCCAATATCTGACAGCTCTTGGGTAAGCCCAGTTCAAATGGTGCCAAAGAAAGGTGGCATGACTGTCATCTTTAATGAGAAGAATGAACTCATTCCCACAAGGACAGTGACAGGGTGGAGAATGTGTATTGACTATAGAAGACTGAATGATGCCACAAGAAAAGATCACTTCCCTCTCCCCTTCATTGATCAGATGCTGGAAAGATTGGCTGGCCATGCTTACTATTGCTTCTTGGATGGGTACTCTGGATACAATCAAATAGTGGTGGATCCCAAGGATCAAGAAAAGACCTCCTTTACATGTCCATTTGGAGTCTTTGCCTACAGAAGGATGCCTTTTGGGCTGTGTAATACCCCTGCTACCTTTCAAAGGTGTATGCTTTCTATATTTTCTGACATGGTAGAAAATATTTTAGAGATTTTCATGGATGATTTTTCTGTCTTTGGCAATTCATTTGATACCTACTTGCATCATTTAACTCTTGTCTTGAAAAGATGCCAAGAAATTAATCTGGTCTTGAATTGGGAGAAATGCCATTTCATGGTTCCTGAAGGGATAGTTCTTGGGCATAAGGTTTCAAGCAGGTATAGAAGTTGATAAAGCTAAAAAATAGAGATCATAGAAAAGCTTCCTATACCAGTTAATATAAAAGCAGTAAGAAGTTTTCTTGGACATGCTGGCTTTTACAGGAGATTCATCAAGAACTTTTCAAAAATAGCTAAACCACTAAGTAACTTGTTAGTGGTTGACAATCCTTTTGTCTTTGATGATAGTTGTATGCATGCCTTTGAAACTTTAAAAAATAAACTCACTACAGCACCAATCATCACACCCCCATATTGGGAATTGCCTTTTGAACTCATGTGTGATGCAAGTGACTTTGCAATTGGTGCTGTATTGGGGCAAAAGAAAGACAAGCTGCATCATGTTATATACTATGCAAGTAAGGTGTTAAATGAGGCACAGAAAAATTATACCACCACCGAGAAAGAGCTCTTGGTAATTGTATATGCATTTAATAAATTTAGACAATACTTGATTGGTTCAAAGTTGTAGTGTATACTGATCATGTTGCTCTCAAGTATCTCATGTCTAAACAGGATTCCAAGCCAAGGCTTATTAGGTAGGTGCTGTTGCTACGAGAATTTTACATTGAAGTGAGAGATAGAAAGGGAAGTGAGAGCCAAGTTGCAGACCACCTGTCAAGACTACAACAAGAGACCAACCATGATGAACATTAACCAGTGAATGAGAAGTTCCTAGATGAATATCTTCTCCAAGTCCAACAAGCACCTTGGTTTGCTGATATTGCAAACTATAAGGTGGGAAGAAAAATTTCCCAAGAATTCACCAGGCAACAAGTGAGGAAGCTGCTTAATGAAGCCAAGAAATTTTTGTGGGATAAGCCTTTCTTGTTCAAAAAGTGCCCAGATGGGATGATTAGAAGGTGTGTCCCTGAAACTGAGATGAGAGACATACTGTGGCACTATCATGATTCAGCTTATGGTGGACACTTTTGGCCAGAAAGAACAGCTGCTAAAGTGCTTCAAAGTGGTTTTTATTTGCCAACCATATTCAAAGATGCCAGATAATTTGTGAATCAATGCAACGAATGCCAAAGAGCTGGAGGACTAACAAGGAGTAATGAAATACCTCAAAACTACATTCTAGAAGTAGAGTTGTTTGATCTTTGGGGCATAGATTTCATGGGACCGTTTCTCCCATCATATTCTTTCAAATACATATTGGTAGCAGTGGAATATGTATCCAAGTGGGTAGAGGCCATAGCAACAACTACTTGTGATGCACCAATTATTCTTCAATTTCTTAAGAAACACATCTTCACTAGATATGGGGTGCCTAAAGGTCTTATTAGTGATGGTGGCAGCCACTTTTGCAACAGACAGATGGAAAAACTGCTCCACAAATATGGAGTAATTCATAAAGTGGCCACACCATATCATCCTCAGACTAATGGCCAGGCTGAATTGGCAAACAGGGAGCTGAAGAGATTTCTAGAGAAGACAGTGGGGATCACAAGGAAAGTCTGGGAAAGAAAATTGGATGATGCTCTATGGGCATATAGAACATCATTCAAAACTCCAATTGGGAAGTCACCATTTCAGCTAATCTATGGCAAATCTTGTCACCTTCCTGTGGAGCTTGAACATAAAGCTTTCTGGGCCACTAAGCTCCTCAATCTTGACTCTCAAGCAGTAGGAGAGAGAAGGCGATTGCAACTCAATGAACTAGATGAATTCAGATTGGAAGCTTATGAGAATGCTAAGATATACAAGAAAAGAGCTAAAAGGTGGCATGACAAGAAAATTTCAAAAAGAAAATTTGAACCAAGACAGCAAGTTCTCTCGTATAATTCCAGGCTCAAGATTTTTCCTAGCAATCTCAAGTCCAAATGGACTGGTCCTTATCTGGTGACTAAAGTACTCGCATATGGCAGCCTTGAACTTCTGAACGAAGCTACAAAGGACACTTTCACAACAAATGGTCACAGAGCTAAGCATTATCTGGGAGGATCTTGGAACAAAGAGGAGAGCATTCATGAGCTAAGATGAACAAAAATGGAGGATGTCAAGCTATTGACAATAAAAGAGCGCTTGTTGGGAGGCAACCCAACCAGAGGTAGTTTTCTTTTCCTAGCTATTTCAATAAAAGGGGTTAAGTAAGTTTATCTGTGTTGCAAGGAGCTAAGTTTGGTGTTACACACCAAAACAATTTAAGGGTGAATGTAGGATGCTAAGTTTAGTGTTCCACCAAAAATTTCATTAAAAATATATTTCAACTCTCTGCATAAATGGCCACTGGCCCCAAACAATCAGGGAAACTACTTAACCATTGTCTACTTTCTAGTTCATAGCTTATTTTCTTTAATAAAAGCACAAGGTTTCATGTATGAGATTAATCTGATGCATAATAGACAGTGACAAGAAACTAAATTTAGTGTTCACACACCAAAGTAAGTCCAAAAGTCTACAACCATTCATGCATGCTAACCATCTTTCATGTGCTTGGGGAACAAGCAACTTCCAATAACTTTGCAGAAATTCAATCAATCTCTTGGAAGAACTATACACCCTCATCCAAGGACACAAGGAAGAAAAAAAACTATGGATAAGGACAAAGGAAAAAAACCAGAAGACATCACCAAGAGGTTGTATTATTACTTAATTCCCTCTGATTTGAAGTGCCTTAAAAATTGGAAGTATAATTGTATCCCTGCTAAGTGGTAGTAGTTTAGTTGGAGTTCAATTGTAGTCTAATATCTGTCTGTGAATTATCATTTTGGGTTACTAGTATGCCTAGATCACTCATCCTGCTTGAATATATGTCTTGTTTCTCTCTGCATAAATAAAAGAAAATGTTGAAACAGGAAGTAAAATTGTCCAATTTGATAGGAATGAGAATAAAGTTCAGTGGTGGTATGTGCTAGATTGTTCAAGTAAGCTCATTAATAAGGAAGAAGGGGTTGGATGTTCTTTTTAAGTATAAACTTGGCTACTGTCTGTGTAATCTTAGTGAATAAAGATCCTTGGAAAAAAAAGAAAAAAGTAAAAAGAAAAAGAGAAAAGCCAAGAATTGACAACAAAAATAAAAGAAACAAATAATAAAGCTAGACACCAATGGCTTGGACCTTAAGACACATGCCTGTGGTGCTGTTGTATTAGTATCTGCTTGGATAATTAGGTTCTGAGGAGTATTTTAAAACTTGGTAACTTGGATTAACTAATACGGGATTATCAACCAAAAATCCACTTTCAAAAGCAACCTAATTACAAAGCATTTAGTAACCCAAAGAGGTGCTGGGCATCAATGCTCTTAAGAAGAATGAGCCAAGTGTCTGTGGTGTGTATGTGTTGATTGAAAAACAAGCAAAAAGCTGCTGCAACACATAAAACTTAGCTGCAAATAAAAGTATAAGTTTCTTAGCAGAAGAAAAACAAAAAAATCAAACACCAAGGATAGATGAATAATGATGAGTGGATAATTTATATGTTTTTTGGCATTGTTTAGGTAGTTTTTAGTATGTTTTAGTTACTTTTTATTATATTTTTATTAGTTTTTATGCAAAAATTATATTTTTGGACTTTACTATGAGTTTGTTTATTTTTCTGTAATTTCAGGTATTTTCTGGTTGAAATTGAGGGACCTGAGCAAAAATCTGATTCAGAGGCTGAGAAAGGACTGCAGATACTGTTGGATACTAACCTCCCTACACTCAAACGCATTTTTTTGGAGCTACAGAGATCCAAATGGTGCGTTCTCAATTGGGCTGGAAAGCTAACATCTTGGGCTTTCCAGAAATGTATAATAGTTCATACTTTGCCTGAGATTTGATGGCCCAGACTGGCATTGAACGCCAGACAGAGACCCTTTTATGGCGTAAAACGCCAGAACTGGCACCAGAACTGGAGTTAAACGCCCAAACTGGCATCCAAGCTGGAGTTTAACTCTAGAAAAGGCCTATGCACGTGTAAAGCTCAATGCTCAGCCCAAGCACACACCAAGTGGGCCCCGAAAGTGGATTTCTGCACTATCTGCACTTAGTTACTCAATTTCTGTAATCCTTAGTAACTAGTTTAGTATAAATACTAGTCTTTCCTATTGTATTCAGACTTTTTATCATCTTTATCATCTTTTATCAACTTCATGGGAGGCTGGCCATTTGGCCATGCCTAGACCTTTTTCTCTTATGTATTTTCCAACGGTGGAGTTTCTACACCTCATAGATTAAGGTGCGGAGCTCTGTTGTTCTTCATGAATTAATGAAAGTACTATTGTTTCTCTTTCAATTCACGCTTAAATATTCTCCAAGATATACTCTCGTACTTAATTCAGTTAAGTCAGAATGAAGGGGTGACCCGTGACAATCACCCACTATCTTCGTTACTCGCTTAGCCAAGATCCGTGTGCCTGACAACCACAAGCGGTCTACATGATGTTCAATGTAGTCATTGGACGACAGCCGGAGTATAGTCTCTTGGGTCTCTGATCCACAGATTTGACTTGCCTCTCCTAACAACAGAGCATTCGAATCCGTGAGATTAGAACCTTCCTGGTAGAGGCTAGAACCAATTGGTAGCATTCCTGAGATCCGAAAAGTCTAAACCTTGTCTGTGGTATTCTGAGTAGGATCTGGGACGGGATGACTGTGACGAGCTTCAAACTCACGAATGTTGGGTGCAGTGACAGTGTGCGAAAGGATAGAGAGATCCTATTCCGACACAAGTGAGAACCGTTAGATGATTAGCCGTGCGGTAGCTGTGCCAGGTATTTTTCATCAGAGACGAGAGATCTAATAGTTGATTAGCCATACAGAAATCGTACTTGGACCATTTTCACTGAGAGGATGGATGGTAGCCATTGACAACGGTGATCCACCAACATACAACTTGCCATGGAAGGGAGCACGCATGATTGGATGAAGACAATAAGAAAGCAGAGGTTCAGAAGCAACAAAGCATCTCCAAACGCTTATCTGAAATTCCCACCAATAAATTACATAAGTATCTTTATTTTAATTTACGTTTTATTTATCTTTAAATTATCAAAACTCATAACCAATTGAATCCGCCTGACTAAGATTTACAGGATGACCATAGCTTGCTTCAAGCCGGCAATCTCCGTGGGATCGAACCTTACTCGCATAAGGTTTTATTACTTGGACGACCCAGTGCACTTGCTGGTTAGTTGTACCGGAGTTGTGAAAAGTGTGATCACAATTCTGTGCACCAAGTTTTTGGCGCCGTTGCCGGGGATTGGTCGAGTTTTGACAACTGATGGTTCATCTTGTTGCTTAGATTAGGTAACCTTTTTTCTTGTTTCAACCTTTATTTTCTTTTCAAAAAGTTTTTAAAAATATTTCCAAAGAAAAAAGTTTTCGAAAAAAATGTTCTTCAAAAATTTTAAGAATGAATTCCACCTTAGAGCTCCATGATGATATGTTGAAGCTTGGCTAGCTATTAAGCCATGTCTAATTCTTTTGGGCCGAAGCTTCCACTTATCATTGTAGCTATTGGAGGAGCCTTTGGATTCTCATTTATAATTTTGTGCTAAAGCTTGGCTGGCCATTTGGCCATGTCTAATTCTTTTGGACCGAAGCTGTAGACTAACATTGTATGAATCCTGGAATTCTTATTAAAAATTTTGAATTTCTTTATTTTATTTTTCCAAAATAATTTCAAAAAAATACAAAAAGTTTAATAAAATCATAAAAACCAAAAAAAATTTTGTGTTTCTTGTTTAAGTCTTGTGTCAAATTTTAAGTTTGGTGTCAACTGCATTTTTTTAATTTAATTTTTTTTAAATTTTCAAAAATTCATGCATTATGTTCTTCATAATCTTCAAGTTGTTCTTGATGATTTTCTTTGTTTGATCTTTACATTTTCGTGTTTTGTGTCTTTTCTTGTTTTTCATATGCATTTTCAAATTGTTAGTGTCCCTAGTACAAAAGTTCTTAAGTTTGGTGTCTTGCATGTCTTTCTTTTCTTAAAAATTTTTAAAAATATGTTCTTGATGTTCATCATGATCTTCAAAGTGTTCTTGGTGTTCATCTTGACATTCAAAGTGTTCTTGCATGCATTATTTGTTTTGATCTTAAATTTTTATGTTTTGTTTCATTTTGTTGTTTTTTTCTCTCCTCATTAAAAATTCAAAAGTAAAAAAAAAATTATCTTTTCCTTATTTTTCTCATAATTTTCGAAATTTTGAGTTGACTTGGTAAAAAGTTTTTAAAATTTAGTTGTTTCTTGTTAGTCAAGTCAAAAATTTCAATTTAAAAACTTTATCTTTTCAAATCTTTTTCAAAATCAATTCTTTTTCATTTTTTTTATTTTCGAATTTCATTCTTAAAATTTTTCAAAATCTTTTTCTTAATTTTATTTCATATTTTCAAAAATCCTTGCTAACAATTAATGTTTTGATTCAAAAATTTCAAGTTTGTTACTTTCTTGTTAAGAAAGGTTCAATCTCTAAATTCTAGAATCATATCTTTTAGTTTCTTGTTAGTCAAGTCATCAACTTTAATTTTAAAAATCAAATCTTTTTAATTTCTTTTTCCATTCTTTTTCAAAATAAATTTTAATCATATCTTTTTAAAATTTTAATTTCAAAATCTTTTTCTAACTTCTTATCTTTTCAAAATTTATTTTCAAATCTTTTTCAACTAACTACTTGACTTATTTGTTTTAATTTTAAAAAAAGTTTACTATTTCTTAATTTTTACAAAACCACCTAACTACTTTTTCACTTCTAATTTTCGAAAATCACTAACCACTTTTTCAAAAATCATTTAAATTAACTAATTGTTTTAGTTTTTAATTTTCTTGTATTTCTTTTTCAAATTTTCGAAACTAACTTAATTAATTAAATAAAAATAAAAATATTTTTTCTTTTCCCTCTTCTTAAAATTCGAATACTCTCTCTCTCATCTCTTTCTATTTATTTTATTTATTTACTAACATTTCTCTTCTACTCATCTAATAATTCGAACCCTCTCCCTCTCTCTGTGTTCGAATTCTTCTTATTCTCTCTACCTCATTCGTTTATTCTTCTTTTCCTCTGACACATAAAGGAATCTCTATACTGTAACATAGAGGATTCCTCTTCTCTCTTTGTTCTCTTCTTTTTCATATGAGCAGGAACAAGGATAAAGATATTCTTGTTGAAGCTGATCCTGAACCTGAAAGGACTCTGAAGAGGAAGCTAAGAGAAGCTAAAGCATAACACTCCGGAGAGGACCTTACAGCAAATTTCGAAAAAGAGGCAGACATGGCAGTTGAACCTGAGAACAATGGTGGAGATGCAAGGAAGATGCTTAGTAACTTTACTGCACCAACTTCCAACTTCTATGGAAGAAGCATCTCAATTCCTGCAATTAGAGCAAACAACTTTGAGCTTAATCCTCAATTAGTTTCTCTAATGCAGCAGAATTGCAAGTTTCATGGACTTCCATTGGAAGATCCTCATCAGTTCTTAGCTAAATTCTTGCAAATCTATGATACTGTTAAGACCAATAGGGTTGATCCCGAGGTCTACAGACTTATGCTTTTCCCCTTTGCTATAAGAGACAGAGCTAGGATATGGTTAGACTCACAACCTAGAGAAAGCCTGAACTCTTGGGAAAAGTTGGTCAATGCTTTCTTGGCTAAATTCTTTTCACCTCAAAAGATGAGCAAGCTTAGAGTGGAAGTCCAAACCTTCAGACAGAAGGAAGGTGAGTCCCTCTATGAAGCTTGGGAAAGATACAAGCAATTGATCAGAAAGTGTTCTTCTGACATGCTTTCAGAATGGAGCATCTTAGGTATATTCTATGATGGTCTGTCTGAATTGTCCAAGATGTCCTTCAACCACTCTGCTGGTGGATCTCTTCATCTGAAGAAAACACCTGCAGAAGCCTAGGAACTCATTGAAATGGTTGCAAATAACCAGTTTATGTATACTTCTGAAAGAAATCCTGTGAATAATGGGATGACTCAGAAGAAAGGAGTTATTGAGATTGATACTCTGAATGCTATATTGGCTCAGAATGAAATATTGACTCAGCAAGTCAATATGATTTCTCAGAATCTGACTGGAATGCAAGCTGCATTCGGCAGTACTAAAGAAGCTTCCTCTGAAGGAGAAGCTTATGACCCTGAGAATCCTGCAATGGAAGAGGTGAATTACATGGGAGAATCCCATGGAAACACCTATAATCCTTCATGGAGAAATCATCCAAATTTCTCATGGAAGGATCAACAGACGCCTCAACAAGGCTTCAATAATAATAATAATAATGGTGGGAGAAATAGGTTTGGCAATAGCAAGCCTTTTTCCATCATCTTCTCAGCAACAGACAGAGAATTCTAAGTAGAGCCTCTCTGACTTAGCAACCATAGTCTCTGATCTATCTAAGACCACTCTCAGTTTTATGACCAAAACAAGGTCCTCCATCAGAAATTTGGAGGCACAAGTGGGTCAGCTGAGTAAAAGTGTTACTGAAATCCCTCATAGTACTCTCCCAAGCAATACAGAGGAGAATCCAAGGAGAGAGTGCAAGGCCATCAATATATCCAAAGTGACCGAACCTATAGAGGAGGAAGAGGCTGTGATTTACAGTGAGAAAGACCACAATGGATGTCCACTGACCACTAAGGAGTTTCCTAATGAGGAACCAAAGGAATTTGAGGCTCATACAGAGACCATAGAAATTCCACTGAACTTACTGTTGCCATTCATGAGCTCTGATGAGTATTCTTCCTCTGAAGAGGATGAAGATATTGTTGAAGAGCAAGTTGCTCGGTATCTAGGAGCAATCATGAAGCTGAATGCCAAGTTATTTGGTAATGTGACTTGGGAGGATGAACCTCCATTGCTCATCAATGAACTGATTGCCTTGGTTCAGCAGAAATTACCTCAGAAGAAACCGAATCTCGGAAGGTTCTTAATACCTTGTACCATAGGCATCATGACCTTTGAGAAGGCTCTGTGTGACCTGGGGTCGGGTATAAACCTCATGCCACTCTCTGTAAAGGAGAAACTAGGGATCTTTGAGGTACAAGCTGCAAGAATCTCACTAGAGATGGCAGACAAATCAATGAAACATGCTTATGGACTTGTAGAGGATGTCTTAGTGAAGGTTGAAGGCCTTTACATCCCTGCTGACTTCATAATCCTAGAAACTAGGAAGGATGAGGATGAATCCATCATCCTTGGAAGACCCTTCCTAGCCACAGCAAGGGCTGTGATTGATGTGGATAGAGGAGAGTTAGTCCTTCAATTGAATGAGGACTACCTTGTGTTTAAGGCTCAAGGATCTTCTTCTGTAAACATGGAGAAGAAGCATGAAAAGCTTCATCCAATTCTCTCCATACAGAGTCAAGCAGAGCCCCCACATTCAAACTCTAAGTTTGGTGTTGGGAGGCCACAATCATGCTCTGAGTATCTGTGAAGCTCTGTAAGAGCTTACTGTCAAGCTATTGACATTAAAGAAGCGCTTATTGGGAGGCAACCCAATCTTATTTATCTATGTTAATTACTTTTTCATTTCATTTTCCACTATTAGTTTATGTTTTCTTTAGGTTCATGACCATGTGGAGTCACAAAAATAGCTGCAGAATTAAAGCGGAATCAAAAACAACATAAAAGACAGCACACCCTGGAGGACAGGCTTACTGGCATTTAAACGCCAGTAAGAATAGCAGAATGGGCGTTTAACGCCCAGTCTGGCAGCATTCTGGGCGTTAAATGCCAGAATTGGCAGACAGACTGGCGTTTAACGCCAGAAAAGGATGTCTGGCTGGCGTTAAACGCCAGAAAGGGGCATCAGCCTGGCATTTAACGCCAAGAAAGGCAGCAGACTGGCGTTTAAACGCTAGAAAGTGCTGTCCAAGGGCGTTTAATAGCCAGAAAGGTACAGGAACCAGAATTTCTTGACACCTCAAGATCTGTGGACCCCACAGGATCTCCACCTACCCCAACTCACTCTCTCTCCTTTTCACACCTTTCCATAACACTCTTTCCCAAAATAACCTCCACCAATCACCTCCATTTCTCCTCCAAAACCATCATACAACCCATCTACCCCGACCCATTCAAATTCAAACCATCACTCCTTCATTTTCACACATCATAACCACCTAAAACCCCCTTGGCCGAACCATTCACACACCTCCATCTCCTCCATCTCTTCTTCTTTTAATCCTTTCTTTCTTCTTTTGCTTGAGAACGAGCAAACCTTTTAAGTTTGGTGTAGAAAAAAGCTCTGCTTTTTGTTTTTCCATAACTATTAATGGCACCTAAGGCCGGAGAAACCTCTAGAAAGAGGAAAGAGAAGGCAGTTGCTTCCAACTTCGAGTCATGGGAGATGGAAAGATTCATCTCAAAAGCCCATCACTAGAAAGAGGATGGAGCAAACACGAGAGCCCACTCATGGACCTCAACAAGCGCATGAGGAAGTCCCTCATCAAGAAATCCCTGAGATGCCTCAAGGGATGCATTTCCCTCCACACAACTATTGGGAGCAACTCAACACCTCTTTAAGAGAATTGGGTTCCAACATGGAGCAACTAAGAGTGGAGCAACAAGAGCACTCCATCATCCTCCATGAAATCAGAGAGGATCAAAAGGCCATGAGAGAGGAACAACAAAGGCAAGGAAGAGATATAGAGGAGCTCAAGAACTCCATTGGTTCTTCAAGAGGAAGAAGAAGCCACCATCACTAAGGTGGACCCGTTCTTTAATCTCCTTGTTTATTTTCTTTTCTGTTTTCAGTTTTTATGCTTTATGTTTTGACTATGTTTGTGTCTTCATTACATGATCATTAGTGTTTAGTGTCTATGTCTTAAAGCTATGAATGTTCCATGAATCTTTTACCTTTATTAAATGAAAAATGTTTTCTGAAAAAGAAAAAGAAGTACATGAATTTTGAATTCTATCTTGAAAATAGTTTAATTATTTTGATGTGGTGGCAATACTTTTTGTTTTCTGAATGAATGCTTGAATATTGCATATTTTTGATAGTGAAGTTTATGAATGTGAAAATTGTTGGCTCTTGAAAGAATAACGAAAAAAGCGAAATGTTATCGATAATCTGAAAAAATCATAAAATTGATTCTTGAAGCAAGAAAAATCAGTGAAAAACACAAAGCTTGCAAAAAAAAAATGGCAAAAAATAAAGAAAAAGAAAGAAAAAGAAAAAGCAAGTAGAAAAAGCCAATAGCTCTTTAAACCAAAAGGCAAGAGCAAAAAGCCAATAACCCTTTAAACTAAAAGGCAAGGGTAAAAAGGATCCAAGGCTTTGAGCATTAATGGATAGGAGGGCCCAAAGGAATAAAATCCTGGCCTAAGTGGCTAAATCAAGCTGTCCCTAACCATATGCTTGTGTCATGAAGGTCCAAGTGAAAAGCTTGAGACTGAGTGGTAAAAGTCGTGATCCAAGGCAAAAAGAGTGTGCTTAAGAGCTCTGGGCACCTCTAATTGGGGACTCTAGCAAAGCTGAGTCACAATCTGAAAAGGTTCACCCAGTTATGTGTCCGTGGCATTTATGTATCCGGTGGTAATACTGGAGAACAAAATGCTAAGGGTCACGGCCAAGACTCATAAAGTAGCTGTGTTCAAGAATCAACATACTAAACTAGGAGAATCAATAACACTATCTGAATTCTGAGTTCCTATGGATGCCAATCATTCTGAACTTCAAAGGATAAAGTGAGATGCTAAAACTGTTTAGAAGAAAAAAGCTACTAGTCCCGCTCATCTAATTGGAACTAAGCTTCATTGATATTTTGAAATTTATTGTATTTTCTCTTCTTTTTATCCTATTTTTTTTTAGTTGCTTGGGGACAAGCAATAATTTAAGTTTGGTGTTGTGATGAGCGGATAATTTATACGCTTTTTGGCATTGTTTTTAGTAGTTTTTAGTATGTTTTAGTTACTTTTTATTATATTTTTATTAGTTTTTATGCAAAAATCAAATTTCTAGACTTTACTATGAGTTTGTATATTTTTTTATAATTTCAGGTATTTTTTGGCTGAAATTGAGGGACCTGAGCAAAAATCTGATTCAGAGACTGAGAAAGGACTGCAGATGCTGTTGGATTCTGACCTCCCTGCACTCAAACGCGTTTTTCTGGAGCTACCAAAATCCAATTGGCGCGTTCTCAATTGGGATGGAAAGATAACCTCTTGGGCTTTCCAGAAATGTATAATAGTTCATACTTTACTCGAGATTTGATGGCCCAAACCGGCGTTCAACGCCAGCTAGAGACCCTTTTCTGGCATAAAATGCCGGAACTGGCACCAGAACTGGAGTTAAATGCCCAAACTGGCATCCAAGCTGGTGTTTAACTCTAGAAAAGGCCTATGCATGTGTAAAACTCAATGCTCAGTTCAAGCACATACCAAGTGGACCTCGGAAGTGGATTTCTGCACTATCTGCACTTAGTTACTCAATTTTTGTAATCCTTAGTAACTAGTTTAGTATAAATACTAGTCTTTCCTATTGTATTCGGACTTTTTATCATCTTTATCATCTTTTATCAACTTCATGGGAGGATGGCCATTCGGCCATGCCTAGACCTTTTTCTCTTATGTATTTTCCAACGGTGGAGTTTCTACACCTCATAGATTAAGGAGCGTTCTTCATGAATTAATGAAAGTAATATTGTTTCTCTTTCAATTCACGCTTACTTCTTCACCAAGATATACTCTCGTACTTAATTCAGTTAAGTCAGAATGAAGGGGTGACCCGTGACAATCAGCCACTATCTTCGTTACTCGCTTAGCCAAGATCCGCGTGCCTGACAACCACAAGCGGTCTACATGATGTTCAACGTAGTCATTAGACGACAGCCGGAGTATAGTCTCTTGGGTCTCTGATCCATGGATTTGACTTGCCTCTTCTGACAATAGAGCATTCGAATCCGTGAGATTAGAACCTTCGTGGTAGAGGCTAGAACCAATTGGCAGCATTCCTGAGATCCGAAAAGTCTAAACCTTGTCTGTGGTATTCCGAATATGATCTGGGATGGGATGACTGTGCCGAGCTTCAAACTCACGAATGTTGGGCGCAGTGACAGTGTGAAAAATGATAGAGAGATCCTATTCCGACACAAGTGAGAACCGACAGATGATTAGTCGTGCGGTAGCTGTGCCTGGTATTTTTCATCCGAGACGAGAGATCTGACAGTTGATTAGCCGTACAGAAACCGTAATTGGACCATTTTCACTGAGAGGACGGATGGTAGCTATTGACAACGGTGATCCACTAACATACAGCTTGCCATGGAAGGGAGCACGCATGATTGGATGAAGACAATAGGAAAGCAGAGGTTCAGAAGCAACAAAGCATCTCCCAAACACTTATCTGAAATTCCCACCCATGAATTACATAAGTATATTTATTTTAATTTATGTTTTATTTATCTTTAAATTATCAAAACTCATAACCAATTGAATTCGCCTGACTAAGATTTACAGGATGACTATAGCTTGCTTCAAGCCGGCAATCTCCGTGGGATCGACCTTTACTCGCGTAACGTTTTATTACTTGGACGACTCGGTGCACTTGCTGGTTAGTTGTACCGGGGTTGTGAAAAGTGTGATCACAATTCCGTGCACCAAATAACAAGGTTCACAGCAGCAACCTTGGTTAGCACTTAAAGGTACATATTAATCCTGAAAACTAGTAAAAGTAGAGCTTCAATTACAGTCTGCATGAAACCCCATGAACTTAGGCTGAATGCTTTCAAATAAGGATGAATATGCTTTTCTGTTTTCTTTCATTTTTCTCATGTTCTATTGCTTGCTTGGGGACAAGCAAGATTTAAGATTGGTGTTGTGATGACAAGTCATCTTAGGCTAGTTTTACTAGCAATTTTTACTTGTTTTCAATAGGTTTCATGCATTTCTTGCACAATAAGTAACTGATTGGAGTGGAATTTCATGTCTATCTTGATTTAGTCAAACATTGTGATTTTATGCATTATCATGAGATTTATACAAGAATTATGTGATTATTATGAATGATGCAAAATCTTATGATTTTAGCAAGGCTTTGATTGAATGTTTTGATTGATGACAGAAGAAAAGAAGAAACAGAGAAGGAAGCAATCCAGAGAAAGCTATGCTCAATTGAAGAACGCAACACTCTCTAGCGATGCACACGCGTATAGGACGCATACGCGTAGGGGTACGCCGGAATCGTGATTATTCATTCCCTGGCTATAGCGCCAAAAACTTGGTGTGGGAGAACGTGATCTCAAGACTTCTTCACAATTCCGTGTAACTGACCAGCAAGTGCACTGGTTCGTCCAAGTAGTAAACTTTACGTGAGTAAGGGTCGATCCCACGGAGATTGTCGGCTTGAAGCAAGCTATGATCATCTTGTAAATCTCAGTCAGGCAGATTCAAATGGTTATGAGGGTTAGATAATTAAAATATAAATAAAATATAAAATAAGATAGAAATACTTATGTAATTCATTGGTGGAATTTCAGATAAGCGTATGGAGATGCTTGTTGCTTCTAAATCTCTGCTTTCCTATTGTCTTCATTCAATCATTCATACTCCTTTCCATGGCAAGCTGTATGTTGGGGGATCACCGTTGTCAATGGCTACCGTCCGTCCTCTCAGTGAAAATGGTCCAAATGAGCTGTCACCGCACGGCTAATCATCTGTCGGTTCTCACTCATGTTGGAATAGGATCCATTGATCATTTTGCGTCTGTCACTATGCCCAACACTCGCGAGTTTGAAGCTCGTCACAGTCATCCCATCCCAGATCCTACTCGAAATACCACAGACAAGGTTTAGACTTTCCGGATCTCAAGAATACTGCCAATTGATTCTAGCTTATACCACGAAGACTCTGATCTCAAGGAATTGAAGGCTCTGTTGTCAGGAGAGACAATCAAACACATGGACCAGGAATCCAAGAGATATGCATTCAAGCTTGTTTTCATGTAGAACAGAAGTGTTTGTCAGGCACACGTTCATAAGTGAGAATGGTGATGAGTGACACTTGATCATCACATTCATCATGTTCTTGTGTGCGAATGAATATCTTAGAATAAGAATAAGCTTGAGTTGAATAAAAAAACAATAGTACTTTGCATTAATTCATGAGGAACAGCAGAGCTCCACACCTTAATTTATGGGGTGTAGAAACTCCACCGTTGAAAATACATAAGTGAAAGGTCTAGGCATGGCCGTGAGGCCAGCCTCCAAACGTGTACAATATGATCTATGATACCATAGAACTGATCAAAGATATAAAATAAATCACTAAAAGTAGTTTTTATACTAAACTAGTAGCTAGGGTTACAGAAAATAAGTAACTAAGTGCAGATAGTGCAGAAATCCACTTCCGGGGCCCACTTGGTGTGTGCTTGGACTGAGCATTGAAGCTTTTACGTATAGAGACTCTTCTTGGAGTTAAACGCCAGTTTTGGTGCCAGTTTGGGCGTTTAACTCAAGCTTTTATGCCAGTTCTGGCGTTTAACGCCAGAATAGGGTAGAAAGTGGGCGTTCAAATGCCAGTTTGCGTTATCAAAACTCGGGAAAAGTATGGACTATTATATATTGCTGGAAAGCCCAGAATGTCTACTTTCCAGAGCAATTGAGAGCGCGCCAATTGGGTTTCTATAGCTCCAAAAAATCTATTTCGAGTGCAGGGAGGTCAGAATCCAACAACATCTGCAGTCCTTTTTCAGCCTCTGAATCAGATTTTTGCTCAGGTCCCTCAATTTCAGCCAGAAAATACCTGAAATCACATAAAAATACAAAAACTCATAGTAAATTCCATAAATGTGATTTTTATTTAAAAACTAATAAAAATATAATAAAAAGTAACTAAAATATACTGAAAACTACCTAAAAAGAATGCCAAAAAGCGTATAAATTATCCGCTCATCATAACACCAAACTTAAATTGTTGCTTGTCCCCAAGCAACTGAAAATCAAATAGGATAAAAAGAAGAGAATATACTATAAATTCCAAAATATCAATGAAACTTAGCTCCAATTAGATGAGCGGGACTAGTAGCTTTTTGCCTCTGAACAGTTTTGGCATCTCACTTTATCCTTTGAAGTTCAGAATGATTGGCATCTATAGGAACTCAGAATTTAGATAGTGTTATTGATTCTCCTAGTTTAGTATGTTGATTCTTGAACACAGCTACTTTATGAGTCTTGGCCGTGGCCCTAAGCATTTTGTTTTCCAGTATTACCACCGGATACATAAATGCCACAGACACATAACTGGGTGAACCTTTTCAGATTGTGACTCAGCTTTGCTAGAGTCCCCAATTAGAGGTGTCCAGAGCTCTTAAGGACACTCTTTTTGCTTTGGATCACGACTTTAACCGCTCAGTCTCAAGCTTTTCACTTGACACCTTCACGCCACAAGCACATGGTTAGGGACAACTTGGTTTAGCCACTTAAACCAGGATTTTATTCCTTTGGGCCCTCCTATCCATTAATGCTCAAAGCCTTGGATCCTTTTCATTTTACCCTTGCCTTTTGGTTTAAAGGGCTATTGGCTTTTTCTGCTTGCTTTTTCTTTTTCTTTCTCCTTTTTTTTCTTTTATTTTCGCCATTTTTTTCGCAAGATTTATATTCACTGCTTTTTCTTGCTTCAAGAATCAATTTTATGATTTTTCAGATTATCAATAACATTCCTCTTTTTTTATCATTCTTTCAAGAGCCAACAATTTTAACATTCATAAACAACAAATTCAAAAATATGCACTGTTCAAGCATTCATTCAGAAAACAAAAGGTATTGCCACCACATCAAAATAATTAAACTAATTTCAAGATATAATTCGAAATCATGTACTTCTTGTTCTTTTGCAATTAAAAAATTTTTCATTTAAGAAAGGTGATGGATTCATAGGACATTCATAGCTTTAAGGCATAGACACTAGACACTAATGATCATGTAATAAAGACACAAACATAAATAAACATAAAGCATAGAAAACGAAAAACAGAAAAGAGTAAATAGACAAGGAGATTAAGGAACGGGTCCACCTTAGTGAGGGTGGCGTCTTCTTCCTCTTGAAGAACCAATGGTGCTCTTGAGCTCCTCTATGTCTCTTCCTTGCCTTTGTTGCTCCTCCCTCATAGCTCTTTGATCTTCTCTAATCTCATGGAGAATGATGGAGTGCTCTTGGTGCTCCACCCTTAGTTGTCCCATGTTGGAACTTAATTCTCCTAGGGAGGTGTTAATTTGCTCCCAATAGTTTTGTGGAGGAAAGTGCATCCTTTGAGGCATCTCATGGATTTCATGATGAGGAATTTCCTCATGCTCTTGTTGAGGTCCATAAGTGGGCTCTCTTGTTTGCTCCACCCTCTTTTTAGTGATGAGCTTGTCCTCTTCAATGAGGATGTCTCCCTCTATGACAATCCCAGCCGAATTACAGAGGTGACAAATGAGGTGAGGAAAGACTAACCTTGCCAAAGTGGAAGACTTGTTAGCCACCTTGTAGAGTTCTTAAGGTATAATCTCATGAACTTCCACTTCCTCTCCAATCATGATACTATAGATCATGATGACCCGATCCACAGTTACTTCGGATCAGTTGCTAGTAGGAATGATAGAGCGTTGGATGAACTCCAACCATCCTCTAGCTACAGGCTTAAGGTCCGGTCTTCTCAATTGAATCGGTTTGCCTCTTGAGTCACTTTTCCATTGAGCTCCTTCCACATATATGTCCATGAGGACTTGGTCCAACCTTTGATCAAAGTTGACCCTTCTAGTGTAGGGGTGTGCGTTTTCTTGCATCATTGGCAAGTTGAATGCCAACCTTACATTTTCCGAACTAAAATCTAAGTATTTCCCCCGAACCATTGTAAGCCAATTCTTTGGATTCGGGTTCATACTTTGATCATGATTCCTAGTGATCCATACATTTGCATAGAACTCTTGAACCATTAAGATTCTGACTTGTTGAATAGGATTGGAGAGAACTTCCCATCCTTTTCTTCTAATCTCATGTCAGATCTCTGGATACTCACTCCTTTTGAGCTTGAAAGGGACCTCAGGGATCACCTTATTCTTGGCCACAACTTCATAGAAGTGGTCTTGATGGACCTTTGAGATGAATCTCTCCATCTCCCATGACTCGGAGGTGGAAGCTTTTGCCTTCCTTTTCCTCTTTCTAGAGGTTTCTCCGGCCTTAGGTGCCATAAATGGTTATGGAAAAACAAAAAGCAATGCTTTTACCACACCAAACTTAAAGTGCTTGCTCGTCCTCGAGCGGAGAAGAAGAAGAAAATGGAGGAGATGGAGGGTGAGTGTGAGTTCAGCCAAGGGGGTATAAGGTGTTTGAGATGTGTGAAATTGAAGGAGTGATGAGGGGTATATATAGGAGTGGGGGGAGGCTTGGTTCGTGTATTTGGGGTTGGGTTTGGGAGGGAAAAAGAGTTTTGAATTTGAAGGTAGGTGGTGTTTTGGGAAAAGTGAAGGAGGTGATTGGTGAAGGGTATTTGGGGAAGAAGGTAAGATTTGATAGGTGAAGGGTATTTGGAGAAGAGTGTTATGGAAAGGTGTGAAGAGGAAAGAAGAAGAAGTGGGGTAGGTGGGGATCCTGTGGGGTCCACAGATCCTGAGGGGTCAAGGACTTTAACATCCCTGCTCCATTTAGGCGTACAAGATGCCCTTAGAGTGCAATTCTGGCGTTAAACGCCAGATTGCTTCTTGTTTCTGGCGTTTAACGCAAGCTTTTCTCCCTTTCTTGGCGTTTAACGCTAACTTGGTGCC
Organism: Arachis hypogaea; assembly: GCF_003086295.3. NCBI lineage: Eukaryota > Viridiplantae > Streptophyta > Magnoliopsida > Fabales > Fabaceae > Arachis > Arachis hypogaea. The sequence goes on along the minus strand of NC_092051.1, from coordinate 95,202,846 downwards.
CTGTTCTGGCGTTAAATGCCAGTCTGGTGCCTATTTCTGGCGTTAAACGCCAGTCTGGTGCCCATTTCTGGCGTTTAAATGCCAGTAAGCTCTTCCTCTAGGGTGAGCTATTTTAATGTTGTTTTTCATTCTGTTTTTGATTTTTCAGTTGTTTTTGTGACTTCACATGATCATCAACCTAAAGAAAACATAAAATAACAATGGAAAATAAATAGATATAATTAAATAACATTGGGTTGCCTCCCAATAAGCACTTCTTTAATGTCAATAGCTTGACAGTGAGCTCTCATGGAGCCTCACAGATAATCAGAGCAGGGTTAGGGCCTCTCAATACCAAACTTAGAGTTTGGTTGTGGCCTCCCAACACCAAACTTAGAGTTTGAATGTGGGGGTTTTGTTTGACTCTGTATTGAGAGAAGCTTTTCATGCTTCCTCTCCATGGTTACAGAAGGAGAACCTTGAGTTTTGAATACAAGGTAGTCCTCATTCAACTTAAGGACCAACTCTCCTCTGTCAACATCAATCACAGCTTTTGCTGTAGCTAGGAAGGGTCTATGACGTTAGGATTTTTGCCAGTAAAGAATTTCATAAAAACAGTCGCGTTGTAGATATAGTCTCTAAACTGACAGAAATCTCTTCGTACAAACGTTTTGGTTGTCACAAGTAACAAGCCCCTTTGAAATTGATAACCGAGTATTCAAACCTCGGGTCGTCTTCTCAAGGAATTGCAGGGAAGTATGTTCTTATTATTGGTTATGAAGATTGTAAATTGAGGGTTTTGGAAGTAAGGTGGGAATATGTTATATGACAAGTAAAATAAAACAATAATAATAAAATCTCTTGGCAAGGTATAAGAAATTGGAAGTCCAGTCTAGTTATCCTTATCAATGATGATGAAAACTGAATCTTAATTCCACTTAGTCAACCTTTACTAAAGTAAAGGAAAGTCAAGGGATTAATTAGTTTAATCTTCGAATCCTATTTATTTCCTAAGAAAAGATTGGGATTATTGAAGTTCAATTCAATTGACAAGATAACAATTATCAATTATGCTGTTAAATTGGATAACTCCTGAGTTACTGATTTCTTAACCAAAACCAAGAATGAAAAAAAAACTAAATATAAATCACAAATCTGAAAATACCTCAATTGCATTAATAAAGAAAATCATAACATGAAAGCCATAAGCCAATTATTCAAAAGATAAATATCAATTAAAGTACTAAGGTGAATAAAAATGGAAACAAAATTAAACAAAAAAGAACATTAAACCTGGGATTGAGAGTCACTCCTAAAACTAAGAGAAGTCCTAAATCCTAATCCTAAGAGAGAGGAGAGAACCTCTCTCTCTCTAAAACTACATCTAAAACATGAAAAGTGAATTATGAGAGCGTGATGATGAATGGATGCATTCTCCTACTTTATAGCCTCTAATCTGTGTTTTCTGAGCCGCAAACTGGGTCAGAAATAGCCCAGAAATCGCTGGAGAAGAATTCAAACATGCTGATTTCCGTCACTGCGATGCGGCCGCATAGAGCACGCGGTCGCGTCACCTAGAGTCAGGGCAACTATAGCATATTATATATCAAATCGAAGCCCCGGACATTAGCTTTCCAATGCAACTAGAACCGCATCGTTTGGACCTCTGTAGCTAAAGTTATAGCTGTTTGAGTGCGAAGAGGTCAGGCTGGACAGCTTAGCAATTTCTCCAACTTCTTGTATTCCTTCCACTTTTGCATGCTTCTTTTCCATCCTCCAAGCCATTCCTGTCCTATAATCTCTGAAAGCACTTAACACACATATCAAGACATCTAATGGTAATAAGAGAGGGTTAATATTAGCAAATTAAGACCATAGAAGCATGTTTTCAATCATAGCACAAAACCAGGAAGGAAAATGTAAAACATGCAAATAGTATGAATAAGTAGGTAAAGAGTTGATAAAAACTACTCAATTGAGTACAAGATAAATCATAAAATAGTGGTTTATTAGTCTACCAAGGATGATGGATTCATCCTCATCCTTCCCAGTGTTTAGGAATATGAAATCAGCAGGGATGTAAAGGCCTTCAACCTTCACTAGCACGTCCTCTACTAGTCCATAAGCTTGTTTCATTGATTTGTCTGCCATCTCTAGTGAGATTCTTGCAGCTTGTACCTCAAAGATTCTCAGTTTCTCCATTACAGAGAGTGGCATGAGGTTTATCCCTGACCCCAGGTCACACAGAGCCTTCTCAAAGGTCATGGTGCCTATGGTACAAGGTATGAAAAATTTTCCGGTATCCGATTTCTTCTGAGGTAATGCCTGCCTCATTAATGCATTCAGTTCATTGGTGAACAAGGGGGGTTCATCCTCCCAAGTCTCAGTACCAAATAACTTGACATTTAGCTTCATGATTGCTCTTAGATATTTAGCAACTTGCTCTTCAGTGATGTCTTCATCCTCTTCAGAGGAAGAATATTCATCAAAGCTCACGAATGGCAGAAGGAAGTTCAATGGAATCTCTATGGTCTCTGTATGAGCCTCAGATTCCTTTGGTTCCTCAAAGGGAAACTCTTTTCTGTCCAGAGGATGTCCCATGAGGCTTTTCTCACTGGGACTTACGTCCTCCTCACTCTCTCCAGGTTCGGCCATGTTGGTCATGGTTATGGCCTTGCACTCTCTCATGGGATTTTCTTCTGTATTGCTTGGGAGAATACTAGGAGGAGTTTCAGTAATCTTCTTACTCAGCTGACCCACCTGTGCCTCCAAATTTCTAATGGAGGACCTTGTTTCATTCATAAAACTTAGTGTTGTCGTAGATAGATCAGAGACTGTGGTTGCCAGGCCAGAATGGCTTTGTTCAGAATTCTCTGTCTGTTGCTGAGAAGATGATGGAAAAGGCTTGCTATTTCTAAACCTATTTCTTCCACCATTATTATTGAAGCCTTGTTGAGGCTTCTGTTGGTCCTTCCATGAGAAATTTGGATGATTTCTCCATGAAGGATTATAGGTGTTTTCATAGGGTTCTCCCATGTAATTCACCTCTGCCATTGCAAGGTTCTCAGGATCATAAGCTTCTTCTTCAGAAGATGCTTCTTTAGTACTGTTGGATGCAGCTTGCAATCCATTCAGACTTTGAGAAATCATATTGACTTGCTGAGTCAATATTTTGTTCTGAGCCAATATGGAATTCAGAGTATCAATTTCAAGAACTCCCTTCTTCTGAGGCGTTCCATTGTTCATAGGATTCCTCTCAGAGGTGTACATGAACTGGTTATTTGCAACCATTTCAATGAGTTCCTGAGCTTCTGCAGGGGTTTTCAGATGAAGAGATCCTCCTGCAGAATGGTCCAATGGCATTTTTGACAACTCAGACAGACCATCATAGAATATACATATGATGCTCTATTCTGGAAGCATGTCAGTAGGACACCTTTTGATCAATTGCTTATATCTTTCCCAAGCTTCATAGAGGGACTCACCTTCTTTCTGTCTGAAGGTTTGGATTTCCATTCTAAGCTTGCTCATCTTTTAAGGTGGAAAGAATTTGGCCAGGAAAGCACTGACCAGCTTTTCCCAAGAGTTCAGGCTTTCCTTAGGTTGTGAATCCAGCCATGTTCTAGCTCTGTCTCTTACAACAAAAGGGAAAAGCATAAGCCTGTAGACCTCGGGATCAACTCCATTGGTCTTGACAATGTCACAGATTTGCAAGAATTCAGCTAAGAACTGATGAGGATCTTCCAATGGAAGTCCATGAAACTTGCAATTCTATTGCATTAGAGAAACTAATTGAGGCTTAAGCTCAAAGTTCTTTGCTCGAATGGCAGGAATTGAGATGCTTCTTCCATAGAAATTGGAATTTGGTGTAGTGAAATCACCAAGCACCTTCCTTGCATTGTTGTTGTTGGGTTCGGCCATAGCTGTTTTGTCTGCTTCCTTTTTGAAAATTTCTGTCAGGTCCTCATCAGAGTTTTGTGCTTTAGCTGCTCTTAGCTTTCTCTTTAGAGTCCTTTCAGGTTTAGGATCAGCTTCAACAAGAATGCCTTTATCTTTATTCCTGCTCATATGATAGAGAAGAAAACAAAGAAAGTAAGGAATCCTGTATGTCACAGTATAAAGATTCCTTAATGTGTCAGAGGAAAAGAAGAATAGAAGGATGAGGTAGAGAGGAGAATTCGAACTTATGAAGAAGGAGAGAGTCCGAATTGCTAATTGAGGAAGATTGTTAGTCCTTAAATAGAAGAAGGTGAGAGAGGAAATTTTCGAAAATTTTTAAAAGAAAAATAAAATTAAAATTTAAAACAATTAGTTAAAGAATTTTGAAAAATGGTTAGTGGTTTTTCAAAAATTAGAAGTGAGGAAGTTGTTAGGTGATTTTGAAAAAACATTTTGAAATCAATAATCAAAAAGATATGATTGAAAATTATTTTGGAACAGATGTGGTAGAGAAGATATGATTGAAAAATAAATTAAAAAAATTTAAATTAATGATATGATTGAGAAGATATGAAAAAGATAAGATTTTGAAAAATTAGTTTTAAAACTTTCAAAATTGAAAAAGATTTGAATTGAAAACAAAATTACCTCCTTGATGCTATCCTGGTGTTAAACGCCCAGAGTTCTACCCTTTTCGGCGTTTAACGCCCAGCCAGGTACCCTGGCTGGCGTTTAAACGCCAGTTTTCCTTCTTCACTGGGCATTTTGAACGCCCAGCTTTTCTCTGTAATTCCTCGCTGAATGTTCTAAATCTTCAATTCTCTATATTATTGACTTGAAATGACAAAATTTTGAAATTTTTTTTGAATTTTTTATGATAAAAAACAACAAAATGAAACTAATCATGAAGAACTAAGATCAGATAAACAATGCATGCAAGACACAAAACTTAGAAATTTTCATATTGGAGACACTAACAAATTGAAAATGCATATAAAAAATAACAAAAGATGCAAAACAAGAGAATTTAAAGATCAGACCCAATAAAATCATCAAGAATGACTTGAAGATCATTCAAGACCATAATGCATATATTCGAAAAATGCAAGAAAATTAAAAATATGCAGGACACCAAACTTAGAAATAGACACTAGACTCAAATAAGAAACACACATTATTTTTTATTTTTATGATTTTATTTATTTTTTTTTAATTTTTCAAAAATTAATTGGAAAAAGAGAAAATAAGGAATTCAAAATTTTTAATGAGAATTCCAAGAATCATGCAATGTTAGTCTAAAACTCCAGTCCAGGAATTAGACCTGGCTTACTGGCCAGCGAAGCTTTCAGTGAAAGCTCCGGTCCAAAATACTAGACATGGCCAATGGCCAGCCAAGCTTTAGCAGATCATTACATTCAACAGCAAGATTGATAGAAATCAACAAGCTCTTGTGATGATAAGTTGAAACCTCGGTCCAAAAGTTTAGACATCGTTTCACAACCAGCCAGACTTCAACAAATCATCATGAAACTCTAGAATTTGTTCTTAAAAATTCTGAAGACAGAATAATTTTTTGAAAATTTTTCGAAAATAAAAAGCTTTAAAAATAAAATAAAATTACCTAATCTGAGTAACAAGATGAACCGTCAGTTGTCCAAACTTGAACAATCCCCGGCAACGGCGCCAAAAACTTGGTACGCCGGAATCGTGATTATTCATTCCCTGGCTATAGCGCTAAAAACTTGGTGTGAGAGAACGTGATCTCAAGACTTCTTCACAATTCCGTGTAACTGACCAGCAAGTGCACAGGGTCATCCAAGTAATAAACCTTACGTGAGTAAGGGTCGATCCCACAGAGATTGTCGGCTTGAAGCAAGCTATGATCATCTTGTAAATCTCAGTCAGGAAGATTCAAATGGTTATGAGGTTTAGATACGTAAAATATAAATAAAATATAAAATAAGATAGAAATACTTATGTAATTCATTGGTGGGATTTCAGATAAGCGTATGGAGATGCTTGTTGCTTCTGAATCTCTGCTTTCCTATTGTCTTCATTCAATCATTCATACTCCTTTCCATGGCAAGCTGTATGTTGGGGGATCACCGTTGTCAATGGCTACCGTCCGTCTCAGTGAAAATGGTCCAAATGCGCTGTCACCGCACGGCTAATCATCTGTTGGGTCTCACTCATGTTGGAATAGGATCTATTGATCCTTTTGCGTCTGTCACTACGCCCAACACTCACGAGTTTGAAGCTCATCACAGTCATCCCATCCCAGATCCTACTCGGAATACCACAGACAAGGTTTAGACTTTCTGGATCTCAAGAATGCTGCCAATTGATTCTAGCTTATACCACGAAGACTCTGATCTCAAGGAATTGACGGCTCTGTTGTCAGGAGAGACAATCAAACGCATGTACCAGGAATCCAAGAGATATGCATTCAAGCTTGTTTTCATGTAGAACGGAAGTGTTTGTCAGGCACGCGTTCATAAGTGAGAATGGTGATGAGTGTCACATGATCATCAAATTCATCATGTTCTTGTGTGCGAATAAATATCTTAGAATAAGAATAAGCTTGAGTTGAATAGAAAAACAATAGTACTTTGCATTATGTCATGAGGAACAGTAGAGCTCCACACCTTAATCTATGGGGTGTAGAAACTCCACCGTTGAAAATACATAAGTGAAAGGTCTAGGAATGGCCGTGAGGCCAGCCTCCAAACGTGTACAATATGATCTATGATAGCATAGAACTGATCAAAGATATAAAATAAATCACTAAAAGTAGTTTTTATACTAAACTAGTAGCTAGGGTTACAGAAAATAAGTAACTAAGTGCAGATAGTGCAGAAATCCACTTCCGGGGCCCACTTGGTGTGTGCTTGGGCTGAGCATTGAAGCTTTCACGTGTAGAGACTCTTCTTGGAGTTAAACGCCAGCTTTGGTGCTAGTTTGGGCGTTTAACTCCAGCTTTTATGCCAGTTCTGACGTTTAACGCCAGAATAGAATAGAAAGTGGGCGTTCAAACGCCAGTTTGCGTTATCAAAACTCGGGCAAAGTATGGACTATTATATATTTCTGGAAAGCCCAGGATGTCTACTTTCCAGAGCAATTGAGAGTGGGCCAATTGGGTTTCTGTAGCTCCAGAAAATCCATTTCGAGTGCAGGGAGGTCAGAATCCAACAACATCTGTAGTCCTTTTACAGCCTCTGAATCAGATTTTTGCTCAGGTCCCTCAATTTCAGCTAGAAAATACCTGAAATCACAGAAAAACACACAAACTCATAGTAAAGTCCAGAAATGTATTTTTTTTAAAAACTAATAAAATATAATAAAAAGTAACTAAAACATACTGAAAACTACCTAAAAACAATGCCAAAAAGCGTATAAATTATCCGCTCATCAGTAGGGCAAGAATGCTAGAGGACCCACGTGTACGCGTACCTGATGCGCATGCGTGGATGTGATTAGCACTCATTTGCAAAGAGAGCGCTACGTTATCTGAATGAGCGCCTGCGACAAAATTCAAATTTGGGATTGAAGTTTTGACATTGTCGCGCCCGCGTACATGACGCGCACACGTCGATAGAGCAAATTGGAACAAGCACGCAAACGCGTGGATTACGTGGAAGCTGGGAATTGATGATTTTCCATCCACGCGCACGCACAGAGGACGCACACGCGTGGGAAGAGCTCATGGCGCGAATCTAGCGCTCGATTAAGGAACGCTACCAGGAACGCGCACGCATGCATGAGACGCGCAAGCATGGCTGAGGCTGAAGATAGTATAGACGTGCACGCAAAAGGGACGCATACGCGTCGGTGAATGAGCGTTGCGCTCTCTTTGAGAACGCTACGTTCTCCTGAAGCTGGAACCATGTACCTTTTTTGACCCACTTCATCAAAGGCCAAAAAGCCCACTCCAAGTACTTGATGACTAAATTGGAAAGTGTATAAATAGAGGAAAATTTGATTTCATTAGGATCTTTTTACTTCTTCTTTTTAGTTCTTCTTTTATAGAGTTTTAGAGTTTTATTTTAGCTAGCAGATCGGATTTTTAATTTCTTTCTGTTCTTCCTCTTCTGCAAATTTTCTTTTCTGTTTTGGTACTAGAGCAATGGTGAACTAAACCCCAATTTCATTAGGGGGAGGAGCTCTATTGTAATTTCAATGAATTAATGAAATTCTTCTTCTTCTCTATTTATTTGTGTAGCAATTGGGTATCTTCTGTTTTGATTTTGAATTACTCACTCTGGAAGGGGGTTTAATTCAGTGAATGCTTGTGTTAGCCTCGGAAGGGGAATCACTTGCATTAGAATTGGAGCTCTATCCTTCACTACTCTCTTGATCAATACTATTCGGGAAGAATTAAGATCTTGAGAGTTAGTGTGGCTTATGGATGAGAGATATGCACTTAACCTCTTCTCATGACAATTAGATCAAGGAATTGGCAAGATTGATTGTGATTGGAGAGATTGGATTGCCAAAGAATTGGGATCCAATCAATTTCAATCCGCCATAGATCTACTCATATGATTGAGAAAGGAGTTGAGACAAATTTGATTCATGATGGATTACAGTATCTCCAATCCCTGATGAATCACTTTCTTTGAATTTCTTCAGTTTAGATCTGTCTGATTTTACTACAATTCACATTGTTCAATTCTGTTTTGATTTCCCAACACCCAAATCCCTTTATTACTCATGCAATTTAAGTTTCCTGGCAATTTAGATTTTGCAATTTAAATTTCTTACACTTTAATATTTAGTTATTTATCTTTCTTGCAATTTAAGTTTCAACTTTTTTAATTTCTTGCACTTTAAGTTTCAGCCATTTAAGCTTCCTGCCATTTACTTTTCTGTCAATTTACATTCTACGCTCTATCTTTCTTGCAATTTACTTTCTGTTAATTAAATTTCACTCAAATTATCAACTGTCTGCTTAACTAAATTCATCACCCAACTAAAATTGCTTGATCCATCAATCCCTGTGGGATCGACCTCACTTTTGTGAGTTTTACTACTTGATGCGACCCGGTACACTTGCCGATGAGTTTGTGTAGAATCGATTTTTTCTCATCAAGTTTTTTGCAAAAACTTGATGCGGAAAAATTAATTTCACATAATTACCATCGGCAAGTATACCGAGTCGCATCAAGTAGTAAAACTCACGTGAGTGAGGTCGATCCCACGAGAATTGATGGATCAAGCAACTTTGGTGAGGTGATATGTCTAGTCAAGCTAACAGTGGTGAATTGAGTGAAATTGAACTGACAGAATGTAAATGGCAAGGAATTTAAAGTGCTAAATGTAAAGTGACAGAATATTAAATGAAGCTCAAAGTAATAGAAATGAGAAATAACAGAAAGAAAGACTCATCAGGGATCGGAGATATCATAATCCATAATGAATCAAATGGGTCTCAACTTCCTTCTCAATCATATGAATAGATCTATGGCAGATTGAAATTGATTGGATCCCAATTCCTTGGCAATCCAATCTCTCTAATCACAATCAATATTGCCAATTCCTTGATCTAATTGTCATGAGAAGAGGTTAAGTACATGTCTCTCATCCATAAGCTACACAGACTCTCAAGATCTCAATTCCTCCCGAATGGTGTTGATCAAGAGAGTTGTGAGAAATAGAGCTTCAGTTCTAATTTCCATGATTTCCCTTCCGAAGCTCACATGGAACTTCAACAGATTCAAACTCTCTTCCGGAGTGAATGGATCTCGATCAAAATAGAAGTTATTTCTTAGCTATCCATATGAATTGAGAGGAAGAAGAATTTAATTCAATTCATATGAATCACAACAGAGCTCTTCCCCCTAATGAGTTGGGGTTCAATTGGTCATTGATGCCAGGGCATTTTGGCCAGTTTCACTGACCTTTTCTTTACTGTTTTAGGGTAGTTTCATGCATTTTCTTAGGAAATAAGCAAGTTTTGGGTAAAATTTCACTTACATCTTGATTCAAGCAATCATGGTGCATTTTACATGATTTCATGAGAATTTTGCATTAATTAAATGACAAATTGGATGATGCATGTCTCATGATGAGGATTAGAACTTTGATGCACTTTATTGCTTGATTTCAGGACAAAGGAAGCAAGAGAGAACCACGTTAGCAGCCACGTTAGTCTAACTAACGTGACCACTAACGTGGAATGGGAGCTAGCTTGAACCGTTAATGAGAAAAATAATCGCCAATAACGTCCTCCAAGCCATCATAGCCCACGTTAAGAGTCACGTTAACTAAGTTAACGTGAACTCTAACGTGGAAGAAGAAAGTGGAGCCAACGTTAGTGACACTCACCTTTGTCACTAACGTTGGACCAAGCTCATATTGGCCACGTTAAGGGCCACGTTAACTTAGTTAACGTGGACTCTAACGTTGGAAAGCAAAAGAATGGCCAACGTTAGTGACACTCACCTTTGTCACTAATGTTGGACTAAGCCACTTTGAGCCACGTTAACTCCCATGTTAACTTAGTTAATGTGGAAGCTAACGTGGAGAAAGCAAATAATCGCCAACGTTAGTTACACTCACCTTTGTCACTAACGCTGGAATGAGCCACAATGAGCCACTATGAGCCACGTTAACTCCCACGTTAACTTAGTTAATGTGGAAGCTAACATGGAGGAAAGGATGATGAGCCAACATTAGTGACACTCACCTTTGTCACTAACGTTGGAGGTGGCTATCATCACCACGTTAGAAGCCACGTTAACTTAGTTAACATGGATTCTAACATGGGAAGTAGGGGCATCTTGGAATGTTAGTGACAAAGGTAAGTGTCAGTAACGTTCTCGAAGGATTGGCAAGCCTACGTTAAGAGCCACGTTAACTAAGTTAACGTGGACTCTAACGTAGGGGGAAGAGTAGACTTTCAACGTTATTGGAAAAGGTGAGTCCCAATAGCATGTACGAAGGACCAAGAGGCAACGTTAGTGGTCACGTTGGTGCCACTAATGTTGAAGTTAACGAGGATCATCCCTGGGTTAGGAACATTAGTGAAAAAGGTGATTGTCACTAACGTTCTCGAAGCCACACTCTCACTTAACGTTAACGCCACTAACGTCCTCAGCTAAATACCCTGCCTACTTTACACTTTCTCTCTGCAAGTAAAGCTAAGCTCACTGAAGAGGATAACTGCTTCAAACTCAAGATCCAAAAGCCCATATCCAAGACTTGAAGAACCAACTAGAAGATCAGAAGAGTAGTATATATAGGGGTAGTTTTGAATTAGAAGGAAGCTTTTTGGGGGAGATAGGAAGCTGGAGAACTATCCTCTGTATAATTTACTTTCTCGGCACTTCTAGTTTTATTTTTCATAATGTATCTTTCATCTTTGTTTTCCATTTCCAGAGCTATGAACAACTAAACCCCTTTCATTGGGTTAGGGAGCTCTGTTGTGATTTGATGGATCAATATTAGTTTTCATTATTCTTCTTCTATCTTTTCTCTTGATTTTACTAGAAAGCTTTCAATCTTCATCCAATTGGATAGTTATCTTGGAAAAGAAGCTGTTCATACTTGGATCTCTTCTGAACCTTGGAAGAGGAATGAAGAGATCATGCTAGAAACGCTTTCTCATGTTGGACCAAATTGGGGTTGGAAGGATATGGTGACTATAATTCTACCAACACTTGATTTGGGAATGCATGTGGTATAATCAGTGACCATACTTCATCTCTTCTCATGAGCAATTGACTAAGGAATTGGCTATTGATCAAGATTTGAGAGATTGAATTACAAGGAATTGTAATTTGATTACTTAAGATTGCCAAGGAGATCAATGAACACATTGATTGAGGAAGAGGTGAAAATGAACTTGATCCGGAGAATGCAACATCTCCTAAACCCAATGAACTCCCCATTTCTGATCTTACCCATTCTCTTTAATTTCTGCAATTTACTTTTATGAGCATCTTCCCCACTCCCATTTAAGATTCTGCAATTTACTTTCCGTCATTTATTTTCAGCTATTTACTTTCAGCATTTACATTTTCTGCTATTTACTTTCCCGCCATTTAATTTCCTGCAACTCTCAAACCAAATTCTGCTTCGCTCAACTAGAACATTCCTCTAATTAAAGTTGCTTGACCAATCAATCCCTGTGGGATTCGACCTCACTCTATTTTGAGTTTTTACTTGACGACAATTCGGTATACTTGCCGAAGGAAATTTGTTGAGAGACAAGTTTCTGTGCATCAAGTTTATGGCGCCGTTGTCGGGGATTGATTTTGTATCAACATTGATTAGATTGGAGGATAACTAGATTGAGCATTTTTCTTTTGTTTGATTTAAATTTCTGTTTGAGTAATTTACTTTTAGTTTTAGTTATTTTCTTCCCTTTACCCCCTACTCCTCTTTCTTCGTTATTTACAATTCAGTTCACTAACCCACTAACTGTTCGATATATTGCATCACTCACACTAACAGCATTTCTAACAAGAATAGTTTCTGCATCTATTTCCTTGCATGTGCCTTGTTGGTTGTATGACAGGGAGAAGAAGCGGGGCTTCAACTTCATTTGATTCTGAACCTGAGAGGACCTTCCTTAGATTAAGGAGGGAAGCAAGAGGAAAACGAGTAGTTGGTGCGGAGGAAGAGGAGGAATACTTTGAACCAGACATGGAGGAGAATATGGAGAACCATCATGAAGAAGAGGCTCACAACCATGGCCGAGAAGGTCCAGCACATCAGGCTGGGCAAGAGAGAAGGGTTCTGGGTTCTTACATCAACCCAAACCCAGGAAACTGTAGAAGCAGCATCCAAAGGCCAACCATACATGCCAACAACTTTGAACTAAAGCCACAGCTCATCACCCTTGTTCAGAACAATTGTTCATTCGGGGGGAGTGTCCAAGAAGACCCCAATCAACATCTGACCACCTTCCTGAGGATATGTGATACTGTGAAGTCTAATGGTGTTCATCCTGACACCTATAGACTACTTCTGTTCCCTTTTTCACTCAAGGACAAGGCATCTAAATGGCTGGAATCCTTCCCAAAGGAGAGTTTAGCAACCTGGGAAGATATGGTGAACAAATTCTTGGCAAGATTCTATCCTCCTCAACGGATCAACAGGCTGAGAGCTGAGGTGCAAACCTTCAGGCAGCAAGATGGTGAGACTCTATATGAAGCATGGGGGAGATTTAAGGACCTAACAAGAAGGTGTCCACCAGATATGTTCAATGAATGGGTGCAGCTGCACATTTTCTACGAAGGCCTTTCTTATGAATCAAAGAAGGCAGTAGACCACTCATCTGGGGGATCTCTGAACAAGAAGAAGACCATTGAGGAGGTCATAGATGTTATTGAGACTGTAGCAGAGAATGACTACTTCTATTCTTCCGAAAGAGGCAACACTAGAGGAGTGATGGAGCTAAACAATGTAGATGCACTGCTGACCCAAAACAAGCTTATTACTAAGCACCTGGCTGACCTCACCAAGAAGATGGAGAGGAACCAAGTAGCAGCAATCACCACCTCATCAGCAACCCAAGAGGGAGTGAATGCAGAGGCAGAGGATGAGCAAGAACAAGCCAACTACATTGGAAACTCACCCAGGCAGACCCATGATCCATACTCCAAGACCTACAACCCTAGTTGGAGGAATCATCCAAACTTTGGGTGGGGAAATCAACAGGATCAAGGCCAAGATCAGAGACGTCACAACCCCAACAACCATGCAGCTCACCAACATTCCACACAAAGATCATATCAACATCACCCTAACAACACCTCTCAACATCCATACCAAAATCAACATAGCCCTTCTCATCCATCCACTCTCAACTCACCATCATCTGAAGATAGACTCTCTAGAATCGAGACTCTACTTGAAGGCATATGCAAAGAGATTCAAGATAATAAGGTGTTCCAGGAGGAGGTGCGAGCCAATATCAAGAATCAGGGAGACACCATCAAGAGGCTGGAATTTCAAGTGGGATACCTCTCTGAGCAGATTCCCAAATATACAGACAGCTTCCCAAGTGACACAGAGAAAAATCCGAGAGGTGAAGCAAAGAAAGTAAGATGGGAAGATTGCAAGATGGTCGCTACGGAGACCGAGGACAAACCGAACAAACCATCAGAATAACTTGGCGATACATCAGCAGAGAAACAGGAAGAGGAGCACCAAGCACCCAAGATTTCACAAAAGGAGCTGATAAGACTCTATGCACCTTTTCCCCAATTGCTCAATGGTGGTGTAGAGAAGAGAATATACTCAAGGTTTCTTGACATATTTGCATCTCTTCATGTAAACATACCATTCATCAAGGCCCTCCAACAAACGCCCTCATACATTAAGTATATGAAGGAGTTGCTGCTTAGGAAAAGCTCACTCAAGGGAGGACAAACAATAGTGATGAATAAGGAGTGCAGTGCTTTTATTCAACCAGAGTTACCTACAAAAGGGAAGGACCCAGGGAGTTTTCACATCCCTGTGCCATAGGAGAAACAATGTTTGATAAAGGACTCTGCGATTTGGGAGCAAGCATCAACTTAATGCCTTTATCCCTTGTGAAGAGGCTGCAGATCAATGAGATCATACCCACAGATGTAGTTATCAGGCTGGCTGATAAAACTAAAAAACAAGCAGTAGGAGTGGTTGAAAATGTACTGGTGAAGGTTGGGAAATACTTCCTTCCCACAGACTTTGTCATCTTGGACATGGAAGAAAGTCACCTGCACCCAATCATATTGGGAAGACCATTCCTAGCTACAGCCAGAGCACTTATAGATGTGGAGCGAGGGGAGCTAATTTTAAGGATCCATGACGAACAACTCACCTTCAATGTTTTCAAACCATCACAAGAAACAGATCAAGAGAACAAAGAACCAAGGAAAGATCACAGTGAGATACTGAAGGAAGAAACAAGTACTGAAGCACAACCAGCACATCTGGGAATCCCCTTGGTTGATGAAAAAGGCAATCAGCAGTTGTCATAGCTAAAGGAAAATCAGGAGGAACCTAAACAACCAGAGTTATATGAGACCAGCAAAAAAATCTCCTTGGAAGAAAAGGTCACAAAGAGCAAGGCAACTTCAAAAGGAACAAAGAAGAAGGTACCAATGAAGTGGAGGAACAAGAAGATCCCTACAGAGGACTTCTCTCCAGGGGATAAAGTAATCTCAGCCTACGTCCCAGCCATTCCCCCCGATCTCCCCACCATCCCATCTCAGCTACCTAAAGTTTTTACCATCAACAGAGTTCTCTCCTTAGAACATGTGGAGATCCTTGATGAAGCCAATGGAGATAGATTTACTGCAAGGGGGAAGACTTGAAGCACTACCAACCACCCTGATAAAGGCAGAACGTCAAGCTAGTGACGCTAAAGAAGCGCTTCATGGGAGGCAACCCATGTTTTACATGCTTTTAAAAATAGTTAATAATGCAAGGTTCATGAATTTCAAATCAACTTGATATGCACTTGAATGAATAATTGTGTGCAACATATAGTGAGGAATAAGTTTGGTGTTCAAGGCACATTAAGAGAACATAAATGTAACCCACATCATGTCACTCTTAGGGGCCTTGAACAAATCTTTTACACCATATGGCACCAAACTAAGTTTGGTGTTGCCAATGTTGCATACATGGATGTTGAGTTAGTCAGTTGGTTTGCACTCATGAATAGCACTTAGTAGTTAAAAACAAAAACTTTAAAAAGTAATTAGCCTTTTAATTTTGCCGTCACTTTCTACAAGTGTGTTTTTGATCACATTTCTTTTATTTTGTAGGAGCATTGATGGGGCAATTGAAGGGTTCGGATAACACAAAAGGATGATACTACACACGTGTCTTCAAGGGGATTGCATTGGGAATGGTTGCCATGCAACATTGGAAGAAGAACAAACTTGGAAACTGAACCAACCCCATCATAAAGTTGGTGATCCTTGTGCTCATTCCATGCAAAACCCCAACCGTCCATCAAATAACCACTTCATTAATCCACACCTTTCATTCACTCACCACCTCTCTATATAAATGATCCCTGTTCCGTACCCTACCTTCACATTCCACTCTCACTCTTCACATCTATCATTTTTGAAACCCAACACCTTCACATAACCAAAATCACTCATGACTTCATCAAGCTCTAAAAGAAGAAAGGGAAAGGAGCCTATGGAGCAACGCCCTTTCGATAAAAAAAATTTAGAACCTTTCACCATGCATTATAGTACGGATGGATGGTTGATAAGGAGATCATCTATGAGCTGGGCTTTCAAGTCAGAAAAACTGAGTGTCCCGAAATCACGAAGAAGGTAGAAAAGAGAAGATGGGAGCTCCTCACTGATCCGGTCATTAGGGTAAATGCAAATCTTGCAAGAGAGTTCTATGCAAATGCGGTCCGATATGATAAAGCAGATGAGTCCTATACAAGTTTTGTAAGAGGAAAAACCGTGGATTTCAGTCCCATGAGTGTCATGAGGGCATTAAAGCTAGGTCTATGCCATTTGCAGAAGAAAGCTACCATTCAAGAATTGATAACAACCCCAATTATGACCAGATTGTGCAAGATATTTGTGTACCAGGCGCTGACTGGGTACGAGATTCTGAAAGGAAACCCAAGTTCATTAAGAGAGGAGATCTCACTCCTGAAGCAAAGGGGTGGTTCGAAATCGTAAGGAGATCCATCCTCCCCGCCAGAAATAATTCAGAGGTAAATCTCAAGAGAGCCACAATGGTGCACTGCATACTCAAAGGAGGAGAGATCAAGGTTCATGAACTCATAGCCGAAGGCATTAGGAAGAGAGCCGAGAAAAGCGATTCTAGAGGAAAGTTAGGCTACCCCAGCACTATTTTCCGACTATGTGACAAAGCTGGAGTGGTGTTTGAAGATGAGGACCCCGAGTGGATAAAAGAGGGTATCCCTATTACTGTTCGGCATATGCATGCTGTTACATCTCCCCTACCTCAACGAAGGGTAAGAAAGAGGGCAGCCCAGCAAACTGTAGAAGGGCAAAACCCAGAGGAGTAAGCCACAGCCACCTTGAATATGCACCAATTACAAGAAGCCATTGATGGCTTATTTAGGCAATATTGGGAGAATCAAGAGGCACAGAAGGAGATTCACTTACAGATGATGGGCAGTCAAGAGGAATCACTCTCGAGATGGATGAATCAACAAGGGGAGTGACAGAAGCAACTGATGGAGCAGCAATTAGAACAAGGAAAACAATGGGGTGAATCCTTCCACAGGATAGAACAAAGGCAAAATGAACAACAAGAATCTATCCAGAAGCTAATCAACATCCAAGCACATCAAGGTGCACACATACATGAGATGCATCGAAAACAAATAGAACAAGCAGAACTCTTTGACGAGCACAGGGCATTCTCTGAAGGGGTTTACATGAGTGAAAGTGAAAATCATGTAAACATGCTAGCAAGGCTTGGATACTTAGTTGGACAGCTACCTATGGTACATCCGGGAATCAGAAAATATGACGAAGTGAAGGATGAGTTAGCACGAGAAGAAAGAGTAAGGGTGGAGAAGAGTCATGAATCGGTAAAGAAGGCACTTGAAGACTGGAAAAGAGCCAGACTAGCACGAATACGAGGA
Organism: Arachis hypogaea; assembly: GCF_003086295.3. NCBI lineage: Eukaryota > Viridiplantae > Streptophyta > Magnoliopsida > Fabales > Fabaceae > Arachis > Arachis hypogaea. Next base: position 95,185,340 of record NC_092051.1, on the reverse strand, counting down.
AGCACAAGTGGACACAAAGAGGACAAACAAGAAGGAGAGCAGGAGCAACCCCATGAGTAAAAAGTGGTGGAGTTCCCTCATTGTCCCATCTTTTTCAAGTTTTTAAATAAGGAAAATCATGTATGAAATAGAACATGCTTCCATGGTAGTTTAGGATTTTCAATTCTGTTTCTAGTATTCTCCTTGCTTAGGTCTATGATTACTAGTCAAATTGCCTGTTTTCGATTCCATCTTGCTTATTATTTTGCTTGTCTCCTTTTTAATCAAATAAAAAGAGAATGTGTGTTATCAAAGACCAGAGGGGAGTTCATATTGTGGAGTAAGTCCCTAATTTTGTGGTGTGGTAATAGAGTAGCTAAGTTGGTTCACCAATAAGGTGGGAAGGCAACTATCTGTCCTGAATTATATGCTTGAAACACACCCCATGAGACTAGCTAAATAATAAGATCCGAATAAGAAAAAGGGAAAGAAAAAAAATGAAAGTTAAAGAATAAAAGAAAAAGAGCAAGAAATAAGGCTAGGCACCAAGGGTTTGAATCTTGAGGCAAGTGTCTGTGGTGTTCCTGTGTAAGGGATTTACTTGGATGAATAAGCTCTTAGGGGTGCCTTATCACTTGGTATCTTGGGTTAACTAACTCGGGATTATCAGCTGAAAGTCCACTATCAAGAGTAACCTTTGCTACAAAACGCTTAGTAACCCAAAGAGGTGCTGGACACCAAGGTCTCAAGAAAGAAAATAACAAACCATGTGCCTGTGGTGTGTATGTATAGGGGAAAGAGACTTGAGGGAGTAAGTCCTTAGGGGTGTCTTAACACCTAGCACCTTGAACCAACTAGTTCGGGAGTGCTGGCTGAAAGCTTATCTTAAAGAGTCGCCCCCTCACAGAGCACCTAGTCTGAGAACACAAACGAGCCCTGAAATGACAAAAAGGATCAATGAATAAAAGTTTCATAAGGTGCAGTCAAGTGGGTATTCCAGGACATGATAAAGGTCTGAAAGCCAGTGAAGGAATGAACCTAAGTTGCTATGCATGAAACCACCATAAAACCAAGGACATGACTTCCACAATAATGACTCGTTTCTCTTGGCATTTCATTCATCATTCTCTTGTTCCAGAACTTGCTTAGGGACAAGCAAGCTTTAAGTTTGGTGTTGTGATGCCAGGGCATTTTGGCCAGTTTCACTGACCTTTTTTTTTACTGTTTTAGGGTAGTTTCATGCATTTTCTTAGAAAATAAGCAAGTTTTGGGTAAAATTTCACTTACATCTTGATTCAAGAAAGCATGGTGCATTTTACATGATTTCATGAGAATTTTGAATTAATTAAATGACAAATTGGATGATGCATGTCTCATGATGAGGATTAGAACTTTGATGCACTTTATTGCTTGATTTCAGGACAAAGGAAGCAAGAGAGAACCACGTTAGCAGCCACGTTAGTCTAACTAACGTGACCACTAACGTGGAATGGGAGCTAGCTTGCAACATTAATGAGAAAAGTAATCGCCAATAACATCCTCCAAGCCATCATAGCCCACATTAAGAGTCACGTTAACTAAGTTAACGTGAACTCTAACGTGGAAGAAGAAAGTGGAACCAACGTTAGTGACACTCACCTTTGTCACTAACGTTAGACCAAGCTCATATTGGCCACGTTAAGGGCCACGTTAACTTAGTTAACATGGACTCTAACGTTGGGAAGCAAAAGAATGGCCAACGTTAGTGACACTCACCTTTGTCACTAACGTTGGACTAAGCCACTTTCGAGCCATGTTAACTCCCATGTTAACTTAGTTAACGTGGAAGCTAACGTGGAGAAAGCAAATAATCGCCAACGTTAGTGACACTCACCTTTGTCACTAACGTTGGAATGTGCCACAATGAGCCACTATGAGCCACGTTAACTCCCATGTTAACTTAGTTAATGTGGAAGCTAACCTGGAGGAAAGGATGATGAGCCAACGTTAGTGACACTCACCTTTGTCACTAATGTTGGAGATGGCTATCATCACCATGTTAGAAGCCACGTTAACTTAGTTAACGTGGATTCTAACGTGGGAAGTAGGGGCATCTTGGAACGTTAGTGACAAAGGTAAGTGTCACTAACGTTCTCGAAGGATTGGCAAGCCTACGTTAAGAGCCACGTTAACTAAGTTAACGTGGACTCTAACGTAGGGGGAAGAGTAGACTCTCAACGTTATTGGAAAAGGTGAGTCCCAATAACGTGTGCGAAGGACCAAGAGGCAACGTTAGTGGTCACGTTGGTGCCACTAACGTTGAAGTTAACGAGGATCATCCCTGGGTTAGTAACGTTAGTGAAAAAGGTGATTGTCACTAACGTTCTCGAACCCACACTCTCACTTAACGTTAACGCCACTAACGTCCTGAGCTAAATACCCTGCCTACTTCACACTTTCTCTCTGCAAGTAAAGCTAAGCCCACTGAAGAGGATAACTGCTTCAAACTCAAGATCCAAAAGCCCATATCCAAGACTTGAAGAACTAACTAGAAGATCAGAAGAGTAGTATATATAGGGGTAGTTTTGAATTAGAAGGAAGCTTTTTGGGGGAGATAGGAAGCTGGAGAACTATCCTCTGTATAATTTTACTTTCTCGGCACTTCTAGTTTTATTTTTCATAATGTATCTTCCATCTTTGTTTTCCGTTTCCAGAGCTATGAATAACTAAACTTCTTTCATTGGGTTAGGGAGCTCTGTTGTAATTTGATGGATCAATATTAGTTTTCATTATTCTTCTTCTATCTTTTCTCTTGATTTTACTAGAAAGCTTTCAATCTTCATCCAATTGGATAGTTATCTTGGAAAAGAAGTTGTTCATACTTGGATCTCTTCTGAACCTTGGAAGAGGAATGAAGAGATCATGCTAGAAACGCTTTCTCATGTTGGACCAAATTGGGGTTGGAAGGATATGGTGACTATAATTCTACCAACACTTGATTTGGGAATGCATGTGGTATAATCAGTGACCATACTTCATCTCTTCTCATGAGCAATTGACCAAGGAATTGGCTATTGATCAAGATTTGAGAGATTGAATTACAAGGAATTGTAATTTGATCACTTAAGATTGCCAAGGAGATCAATGAACGCATTATTTGAGGAAGAGGTAAAAATGAACTTGATCCGGAGAATGCAACATCTCATAAACCCAATGAACTCCCCATTTCTGATCTTACCCATTCTCTTTAATTTCTGTAATTTACTTTTATGAGCATCTTCCCCACTCCCATTTAAGATTCTGTAATTTACTTTCCGTCATTTATTTTCAGCTCTTTACTTTCAGCATTTACATTTTCTGCTATTTACTTTTCCGCCATTTAATTTCCTGCAACTCTCAAACCAAATTCTGCTTCGCTCAACTAGAACATTTCTCTAATTAAAGTTGCTTGACCAATCAATTCCTGTGGGATTTGACCTCACTCTATTGTGAGTTTTTACTTGACGACAATTCGGTATACTTGCCGAAGGAAATTTGTTGAGAGGCAAGTTTCCGTGCATCAGTCATCGCTCTAAGAACAACTACAAGAAATCTAAATTGCAGAAATATAAATCAAGCTCACTGTAAATTGAATTATAAAATTTGCAGAAAGGAAATTTGCAGAAGAAAATTGCAGAAATTGAATTTTGCATAACCTAAATTGAATTCAATATTGAAATGAAAAGTGTAGAAAGGTAAAAGTGTTCACAAGAGCCTTCTATTCTACTTCTACTCCTACTCCTACTCCTACTCCTACTACTCCTCCTAATGCAGCCTTCTATGAATCCTCACTCGCCTGTGAAACTAAAGCCTTTTTATAGGTATTCCTAAATTACAAATCGAAATAAAGTTGAAAACAAATTACAACTAAATGCAAAATTCCTATTCTAACTGTTTCTTGTGCCTTTGAGTGATGTCAATGGGCTCTGCTTGCTTTGAAGTTCAAATGGGCTTGGAATGAAGTTTAATTGAATCAGAATTTGTATCCAGGAGAGCGTAGCGTTCATTTGGAAAACAGAGCATTTTTACACCCACGTGCACGCGTCACCCACGTGTTCGCGCCATTTTTGAATTTTGACACATCCACACGTACGCGTGACCTTCAGAATTTTCCCTTGTGATGCGTACACGTGATACACGCTTGCGCGTCCCTTGGTAGCTTTCACTTTGAGAACGTAGCGTTCATTTTGAGAACGCTTCCCACGTGTACGCGTTGCCCCTTCACAATTACCATTCCACGCGTACGCGTCACCCATGCGTATGCGTGGTCTTCCAAAATGCCACTTCCACGCGTACGCGTCAGCCATGCGTACGCGTGGTTCTTCCGAAATGTCAAATCGACGCGTACGCGTCACACACGGGTACGTGTCACCAACCAAAATTTCCCACTCCATTATCCCAGGCGCTCTTTGGTAATGAACATAGTATTCTTTTGGAGAATTCTCTTTTGTGAGAAATAGAGCACACTTCCTTGATTTAATCATGGGCCACGCTTTTAAAAGTATGGCCTAAGGCTCCAAAGCGTGCTCAAACTTCAAAGTGTGCCCCAAAATTCTCCTTTTCTCCTTTTGAGCTTATTTTGTGCTTTTTTGCTTCTTTTTCCACTTATTTTCTACAAGTTTATAAAATCAAAAGATCAAAGAAATGTACTATTTAAGCACAAAAACATTCAATATTTAAGCACTAATCATTAATTTCTTGTATGAAAAAGCATAGAAGATATGCACAAAATGACTTGTCATCACAACACCAAACTTAAACCTTGCTTGTCCCCAAGCACGAAAAGAATCATGCAGTAAGTTTTGACAAACCAAGGTGAGAAGAATAGCAAGTTGATGTTCATAGTTGGCTAGTTTTCTATGCATGTTACAATCACAACAGAAATGTAAATGATTGATGCTTCTATCTAGTTCATTTCATGAAATCTTTTCCTTATATTTCTTCCTTGAAGCAAGCTTTTCATTCTCTTATTAGCTTCTCCTTTTGGGTGCTTTTCCCCATGAGTTGAAAACAAAGCTACGACTCTAAATGCTTTATTTTCAAGTATTACCACTTGATACATAAGCACCACAAGGATTTAATTAGAGGACTTCTTTAAGCTCATTTGTTTCTTTTCTTTACTCTCTAATTATTGATGCTCAGTGCCTTGAGCTTTGAGGGAGTGCTTTTGCACTTGAGCCTAGCCTTGACTCTAAGTATTTTGTTTTCAAGCTTTTTGCCTGATACATAAACACCACAAGTACTTAACGATTGAATTGTCATTGGCACTCAGAGCCTTCAACTTTCTCATTCTTTCCCTTTTCTTTTCTTGCTTTATTTGCATTTGCTTTTTCAAGGTTTTCATAATTTCCAAAGATTTCATAAAATGTCCTAGATGAAAACTTCAATTAATTAAATTCCAATGCAATTGAACAATAATTAATCATACTAGCCTTCCAATACTTGTATGCCCATGCTAAGTTCTTCTTTAATTCCTTGTTTGTTTATGATCATGATACTTAATTTCTTTGAACTCACAAAATTTAAGTTGGTAGTCATAATGTCACAGCAATATGTTACAATTTAGTAATCAAGCTATGCTTATTCATAACACACATGTATACATAGAAAATAGAAGACAATCATGCAATTTAAAGTACTGGAAATAAGTAAGAGGAAAAAGGAACGTTACCACCTTGTAGTTCATCTTCACTATTGTTGTCATTTTCCTCCTATTCTTCCCCTTCCCATACCAAACTTAGAATGCTTGCTCATCCTCAAGCAACAATTAGAACAGTGGTGATGGGGTCTAAGATGGATCATGAGTGTCTTACACAATAAAATGTCAGTAGTACATGTGTTTAAGCAAGCAAAATAAAAAAAAAATAAAAATGAAGGCACAGAAAACAGAGACATTTGTGATTGCAAAAATAAGAGGGTGTGCATGATACATCGCATGAAAGATAAGTGGCACACCAAACTTAGTGTGACACTTTCACTTGGAATTGATGCAAGTATCCAGTAAAGATTGGAAATAAATTGTGTTGCATAGCAACACCAAACTTAGAATGCAATCACACGTCAATTTATTTGAACTAAAACTAAATAAAGGAAATTGTTCTATGCTAATAACATAATCACCAAGCAAAGAATTTTCACGAGTAAGGATTTCTTGGTGAGGTATTAACAAAAACAGTTAAGGAGCAAAATAAAAGAAAGTATCAAAAATAAAAGAATGACTAAAACCAAGAGAAAGAAAAAAATGTCACACCAAAAGAAAGATAACACTGCAAAGGTATTATGATTATACAAATAAGTGGTGTTGCTGGATTCATTGCATAGAAAATTAAGTGGCACACCATACTTAGAAACTTAGTGTGACACTTTCATTTTAGAATGGTGCAAGTGTCCAGAAAACTTGAAAACCAAATGGTTACATGGAAACACCAAACTTAGAATGCAATCACGTGCCAAATTAGTGAAAATAAATAAAGCAAAGAGATAAAATAAATAAAGCAGAGAAATGAAATGTTACCCAAGGTTGGGTTGCCTCCCAACAAGCGCTCTTTTAGTGTCATTAGCTTGACATGTTGTTCTCAGTTTTCTTCCTCTTCTTCCAGTTTGTTAAGAAAAATGACCTCAAGGAGAGAGAAGAGTCAGTTAGTGTCCCCCTTCTTGGTATCTTCCCAGCAAGCTTTCTTTTGTTATTTGCTTGATTTGCTTTGCTTGTTGGGGCAGGGGTTAGATTGTTTGCAGTTGACCTTTTCTTGAATGTTGTCCTTGGTATCTTGGTCACAATCCTCTTCTCGGTGCTCTTGTTAGTTGCCTTCACTTCTTAGATATCAAGACTTGGTGGTTGTGTGTTGGTTGGAGTGTTCTCTTCATCAAAAGCCTCTTGAATTGGTAGTTCAATGGGCTCTTCCTCTATGCAACTTTCTGCTTCAATTGAATGTGGATTTTCTTGGTTGTCTTCCTCCCGTTCTTCTTCATGATTTTCCATTGAGTCCTTTAGGAGGGAATTTTCATGTTCTTCTATCACTTCAATTAGCCTTTGTGGATATGAAATCTTAGGTTCAAATACCTCCACAACCTCATTCTTTATTGAAATTTCACTTGACACAGGGACCTCTTTTTCTTGTTCTTCCACTTCCTCACCCATAAATTGGTCTTCATCCTCAATGCTTGGCAATCCTAAGTTTCTCCTTATTTTTTCTAAGTGCCCATCTATCTTCTTGCAAAGGATTTCTTGTTCTTTCTAAGATTGTTCTTGTCTTTCCAAGAATTCTCTAGTTCTTTCATGAAATTCTATGGACTTTTGAAGGTGATCCTCAACTGCTAGCTCAAGAGATGAAAGTTGAGAGTAATTTTGTGGTTGTAGTAAAATTGTTTTGAGGGGTATGAAATGAATTTTGTGAATTGTGGAATGGATTTTGTGAATGTTGAAATGATTTTTCTGTGTAGTGTGATGAATTTTGTGTTGGTGAAATGAGTTGTATGGATCTTGGAGGAAACTTTGTGTTGAGGCATAGTCAAGTGATGACAGATTTTCAAATGAAAAACTGTGAGGTGAGGTTGGACAATTTTGCATGAATGCATTGAAGGTACTCTCAAGTGATGATGGCTCTTGATAGGTAGAGTATGGACTATTGAATGCTCTCTGATTTTGATCCTCCCACCCATAACTTATTGTTGAATTCATCACAGTGTGGATCATTCTGTGGCATTGGGGGCAATCTTGCATGAATACATTATCAGCACGATCAAATGATGATGTCTCTTGATGAATAGAATATGTATCATTGAAATTTCCTTCCCGGCCATAATTTGAGTAAGTATCATAACAATATGAGTTACTTTGTGGCTTTGGGAGGTAGCTCATTTCACTTGACTGTTCATACTCTCTCATTCCTTGTTGATACTCCCATCCACCATTAGCATAATGACATAAATCATTTTGTGGTGTTAGGCAATATCTCATGGAATTGTCTTGATTATCTTGTGGCCCTGGAGCATATCCTCACTGGTTGGATTGCTCATAATTTGTCATTTCTTGGTGATATTCCCAGCCACCATTAGAATAGTCATTTGGTGATGGTGGGCAATATCCCATGAAATTTGTTTGATCAAAGGATGAAGTGAACTTCATTTGAATTTTGTAAAGCACAATAACCAATGAAAATTGAAATTCATGTCTCAGATGAGAATTTCTTAGTAAGGAAAAAACACAAACACCTTAGTATCAAGAGAAAATAGAAAATTAAAAGAACTTAAATGACAAAAATAAAGAAAATGCTTAATCTAGACTTATCACCCACTTAATCATTGTCGGTCTATATCAATCCCCGGCAACGGTGCCAAAAACTTGATGTGAAAAAATTAATTTGACGTAATTACCACTGGCAAGTATACCGGGTCGCATCAAGTAGTAAAACTCACATGAGTGAGGTCGATCCCACGAGGATTGATGGATCAAACAACTTTAGTGAGGTGATATGTCTAGTCAAGCTTACAATGGTGAATTGAGTGAAATTGAACTGACAGAATATAAATGGCAAGGAATTTAAAGTGCTGAATGTAAAACGAAAGAATATTAAATGAAGCTCAAAGCAATAGAAATGAGAAATAACAGAAGAAAAACTCATCAGGGATCGGAGATATCATAATCCACAATGAATCAAATGGGTCTCAATTTCTTTCTCAATCATATGAATAGATCTATGGCAGATTGAAATTGATTGGATCCCAATTCCTTGGCAATCCAATCTCTCTAATCACAATCAATATTGCCAATTCCTTGATCTAACTATCATGAGAAGAGGTTAAGTACATGTCTCTCATTCATAAGCCACACAGACTCTCAAGATCTCAATTCCTCCCGAATGGTGTTGATAAAGAGAGTTGTGAGAAACAGAGCCTTAGTTCTAATTTCCATAATTCCCCTTCCGAAGCTCACATGGAAATTCAACATATTCAAATTCTCTTTCGGAGTGAATGGATCTCAATCAAAATAGAAGTTATTTCTTAGCTATCCAGATGAATTGAGAGGAAGAATAATTTAATTCAATTCATATGAATCACAACAGAGCTCTTCCCCCTAATGAGTTGGGGTTCAATTGGTCATCGCTCTAAGAACAATTGCAAGAAATCTAAATTGCAGAAATATAAATCAAGCTCACTGTAAACTGAATTATAAAATTTGCAGAAAGGAAAGTTGCATAAGAGAATTGAAGAAATTCAAATTGTGTAAGCTAAATTGAATTCAATACTGAAATGAAAAGTGCAAAAAGGTAAACGTGTTTACAAGAGCGGAAGAGCCTTCTATTCTACTCCTACTCCTACTCCTACTACTACTACTCCTCCTAATGCAGCCTTCTATGAATCCTCACTCACCTGTGAAACTAAAGCCTTTTTATAGGCATTCCTAAATTACAAATCGAAATGAAATTGAAAACAAATTACAACTAAATGCAAAATTCCTATTCTAGCTGTTTCTTGTGCCTTTGAGTGATGTCAATGGGCTCTGCATGCTTTGAAGTTCAAATGGGCTTGGAATGAAGTTTAATTGAATCAGAATTTTCATCCAGGAGAGCGTAGCATTCATTTGGAGAATGGAGTGTTTTTACACCAATGCGCACGCGTCACCCACGCGTACGCGTGACCTTCAGAATTTGCCCTTGTGACGTGTACGCGTGATACACGCTTGCGTGTCCCTTGGTTGCGTTCACTTTGAGAACGTAGCGTTCATTTGGAGAACGCTTCCCACGCGTATGCGTTACCTCTGCGTACGCGTGGCCCCTTCATAATTACCATTCCATGCGTACGCGTCACTTCTACGTGTACGCGTGGTCTTCCGAAATGCCACTTCCACGCGTACGTGTCAGACATGCATATGTGTGGTTCTTCAAAAATTTCACATCGACGCATACGCGTCACACACACGTACGTGTCACCAACCAAAATTTTCCACTCCATTATCACAGGTGCTCTTTAGAAATGAACGTAGCGTTCTTTTAGAGAATGCTCTTTTGTGAGAAACAGAGCACACTTCATTGATTTAATCATGGGTCACGCTTTTAAAAGCGTGACCTAAGGCTCCAAAGCATGCTCAAACTTCAAAGTGTGCCCCAAAATTCTCCTTTTCTCCTTTTGAGCTTATTTTGTGCTTTTTTGCTTCTTTTTCCACTTATTTTCTACAAAGTTTATAAAAGCAAAAGATCAAATAAATATAGTATTTAAGCACAAAAATATTCAATATTTAAGCACTAATCATTAATTTCTTGTATGAAAAAGTATAGAAGATATGCACAAAATGACTTGTCATCAATGGGTGGGTTTCAATATAAAAGGGGGTAGGGGGCCAATTCGTTAATGCAGCTCACAAAGTAAAACTCATGAAGTAAGAGAGAAAGAGGGAAAAAAATTGAACGTTGTGGTAAATTTTTTTATTAAAATGATGAGCTGTAGTAGAATTAACGTTGAAGAAAATCTTAATCGGTTTGATGAATTTCATATTTCTGCACATTTACTTCACAAGGTTAGTTTTTGTATGTATAAAAAAAATGTTACTAAGAAAAAATTATAAGTTTTTTAGTTTATGTGATTATTTTTCATCATTGTTGTTATTAGTATTCTTCTTAGTATTAATTTTATTATTATTTAATCTTGTTAACATTATTTTGAATTTTGTTTTTAGCATTCTTTTTTGTTTCAGCCAACATGTCTTCTTAGTCTGCATGGTACATTGGTTGATGTTTTCATATCAGATCCGCCGGATCCAAGCAAGGAGATTAGGTAGTATAGGCTTGAACCTTATTTAAGATGAGCAGGATTCTATTATGCTTCTTTAATAAAGCGTTTTGAATATATTAATAGGAACCCTTGTCGAAAGATGGAGTCTTGAAACACTGATGAGTGATTTTATGCCGGTATAGAATTTATCAATAAACCCAATCGTAGTATAGTCTAAACCGACACACAATTCCACATTAAACAATCTAAAATCAATAACCGAGAGTATGAGTCTCGAGTCGTTCTTCCTAGGAGTGTGCCAAGATTCATATTGTTGGTTAGAGAGTGTATTGGTGTTTGGAGTTTCATATAAGAAAAGAACAAGCTAATAGTGTGAACAAAAATCAAATGATATAAAAGCCTTGGCTAGAAGTGAGAATTGGACTTCCTATCATCATTATTTCTATCAATTGTAATCACAATTAGTTATCGCTTTACTTAGTTAACCTATAGTATAAAGGAAAGTCAAGTGAAAGTAATCAATTTGGATTCACAAGTCCTAGCCTAACCCTAGGGAAGTCTAGCTTTAGTGACATGTAAATCAATTAGCAATTTCCAATTGATAATCAACAAAAGACATTAATAATTCAAGTGTCTCCAATGTCTCAACTTCTAAGCCAAGTAAGAAAAGTCTACTCCATAGTTAAAGTTGGCATTTTCTCAAACACTTGGAGAGAAATGATGAGAGGCATTGTAAAATTGAGAATAAAATTGAATTCAAAGATGTCCACTATAAGATATTAGCAACAATCAAACAATTGAAGGCTAAGAACTTGAATTACCTCAATGTATCAATGGAAATAGAAGCAACAACATCCAAAAGCTAAGATCCACAAGTAACTTGAACAACAAGAACTAAATTGAGAGTATGAGAATCTAGAACTACAATTGGAAGCAAAGTAGAAGTGAATTGACAATAGATCTCACCAAATTCAATAAGAGAATCCCAAATTTGAGAAGCTAAACCCTAGAGAGAAGCTAGAGAGAAGTTGGAGTTTTTCTCTCTACCAAATGTAACTTCCAACTAAAAATATCTAAAAATGAGTCAATACATGTGGATCCCTTCAATCCTTGGTCTTCTTATGCCTTTTCCCTTTAGAATTCTGCTCCAAACAGGGTCTGTAACTGCTCTGAAATCGCTAGTTACATTTTCTCTTTAAAAGTCACGTGCGGCGTCGACGCGTACGCGCACAGCACGCGTACGCGTCCCTGGAGCTTGTACAATCCATGCACACACGTCAGGCGTGCGTGCGCATCCCTGGGGATCTGGCGTAGCCATAAAGATGCGCCGGCTCTGGCTTTGGCTTCTTCACGCCGATCTTGGTGGTGCACATCTACACGTACGCGCAAAGCATGCGTACGCGTCGCTGCTCAAAACTCCATAGCTCCATTTTTGATGTTCCTTCCATTTATGCATGCTCCCTTTCTCCCTTCTAAGCCATCCTTGTCCTATGACTTCTGAAATCACTCGATAAATGGATCACGACATCGAATGATAATAGAGGAGGATTCAAATGTATCTATTTTAATGCGAAAGAGGCATGTTTTCATTCATGAAGCAAAGTTGGGAAAGGAACACAAAATCATGCAATTTTATATGAATAAGTGTGAAAGATCATTGATAAAGCCCTCAAAATCCATACAAGATAAACCCTAAAAACGGGGTTTATCAACCTCCCTACACTTAGACCAACCATGTCCTCATGCTTGAAGGAATACCAAAGATCAAAGATTCACAAAAGGATGAGATTCATGAGATGCAATCTACCTATATGAATGCAACTAAAATGAATGCTATTATCTAATTGGTCAAAGCAAATCAATCTTCCAAGAACATACATGAGTACATAGGGCAAAATGATAAGATGATACGTGAACTCTACCAATTCAATCATCAAAGTGAAGTGCCTAATCTTGCATGAAGAACGCTCGTGAGAGCCGGGAACAAGGAATTGAGCTTCGAACCCTCACCAGAAATGTTTGCACTCTATTCGCTCGGTGTATAGGGTTGATCACTCGATTCTCCTCTATTTTATACTTTCCAAAATTTGTTCTTCCTCTAACAATCAACAGTTATTCCATGCATGCATACACATATCATGAGGTCTTTTCTTAGGTTGTAATGGTGCTAGGGTCAAGGTAGGGGTATATATACGAATAAGTGGGCTAGAATTTGAATCTTTGATTAACCTAAGCGTCCCACCTAACCTATATACAACCTATACATTCGAGTACTTAACCTAACTACCCATTCCTCACTTTTCTCTATACTCACGTGTTCACCTTTGGTCACTACACATATTCATTGATGGTTATTGAATCTTACTTTGGGGCATTTTGTCCCCTTTTTCTTTCTTTCTTTTTTCCCTTTTTTTTCTTTCTTCTATATTTTTTTTTCATTATTCATTTTTCTTTTCTTTTTGTTTTTCTCTTTCTTTTCTCTTTTTTGACGTATTTATATACAAAAGTACCAATGCATATGGTTTACATATTTAATAGACACATGAGTATATACCCGCTCCCCAATATTTTCCAAAAACACGCTCTTATCTCAACTAATGTCCCCCCTTCCCACACTTGAATGACACACACACACTAGCCTAAGCTAATCAAGGATTCAAATAAGGACATTTTTAGTTTTCCGCCTTTGGCTTGTATTGTGCTTAAAATTAAGAACAAGCGGGTTAATCGTAGGCTCAGTTTGGCTTAACAAAGGTTGTTGTAGGGTGATAAGAGAATTTTTGCCAGTTTAGAATCAAGAATCAATTCGTTAGTAGCATAGTCTAAACCAACAATAAATTCTCTTAATCGAATGTCAAATTCAAATTAAAATAACCGAGAGTAATTAAACCTCGGGTCGTTCTCCCTAGAAATTGCAATGAAATGCTATATTATTGGCTATGAGAGATAGCATGGGGGTTGGATGTAAGAAAGAGCAAGGAATTAAAATGGCAAGAAATTAAAGTGCACAAAGGTAACTTAGCATGCAAGAAATTAAGAGTCAAAGCAATTAAAACAAGAAAAGGGGATTAAATGCTAGGAAGGTCTCTTGGCAAGAAGTGGATAATTAAGGATCCCTCTCCTAGTTGTGGACCACAAACATGGTAATTGTGTGAGAATTAATCCCAATTAGTCAACCCTACATCGAGGATAAGTCAACTAGGCATAATTAATTTCAATTCACAAGTCCTAATCAACTCACTAATTAACTTAGTGAAAGACTAGCATTAGTGGAAACCAAATTAATTAACAACCCTCACACAATGTGGAATGGACATCCACAACTCAAGTTCACCCAAACCACACAATTTCTCAACCAAGAGTGATAAAAGCTATGCAAAAATCCAACCAAGCATTTTGTCAAACACTTGATGGGTGTGAAAATAAAACATGGTAAAATAAAAAGAAATATAAACTCTACAACTACCAAAAGCAAGAAAATCAAAGATATCAACTCAATAAAGCAATAAGTGACATGAAACATAAATTGCATTAATTAAAAATCAAAATGACAAGAGTGTTCATAAACATAAAAGAACAAAAGAAATGAAATAACAAAATAGAAGGAAAGAACAAAGATGCAATAATAATAAATGGCAAGAAAAAGTAAATAAAAGCAAGAATTAAAAGTAGAAATTGCAAGAAATTAAACTAAAAACTCTAGGTTCTAGAGAGAAGGGGGAGCTTCTCTCTCTAGAAAATGAACTACATGACTAAAATCTAACCCTAATTGCTCCCCCTTCAAATGGAGTGAGGCCTTTGATAAACCACTATTTTATGGTTTATCTTGTGCTCAATTGAGTGATTTTTATCAACTTTTTACCCACTTATTTCATACTATTTGCATGGTTTTACATTTTTCTTCCTAATTTTGTGCTATGATTGAAAACATGTTTCCTGGGCCTTTAAATTGCTAATATTAATCCCCTCTTATTATCATTAGATGCCTTGATATGTGTGTTAAGTGATTTCAGAGTTCATAGGGCAGGAATGGCTTAGAGGATGGAAAGGAAACATGCAAAAATGGAAGGAATACAAGAAGTTGAAGGAACTGCAAAGCTGTCAGCCAACCTCATCGCACTCAAACGGCTATAACTTTAGCTACAGAGGTCAAAATGATGCGGTTTTAGTTGCGTTGAAAAGCTAACGTCCGAGGCTTCGATTTGATATATAATTTGTCATAGTTGCCTTGACGATAAGTGACGCGAATGCGTGGTCTACGCGGATGCATCGCAGTGGTGAAAAAACCAGCATGTTTGAATTCGAAACCAGCGAATTCTGGGTTGTTTCTGACCCAGTTCTCGGTCCAGAAAACACAGATTAGAGGCTATAAAGTGGGAGAATGCATCCATTCACAATAATAAGCTCATAATACATAATTTTAGGATTTAGATGTAGTTTTTAGAGAGAGAGGTTCTCTCCTCTCTCTTAGGATTAGGATTTAGGATTTTTATTATGTTTAAGCTATGATCTCTTCATTCCAGGTTCTATGTTCCTTCAATATTTATTTTCTACTTTTATTTACTCTAATACTTTTATTTGTATTTAATTTATGTTGCCCAATTGACTTATGAACCTTTCTATATTAGAGTTGAATTTATGTTTAGACGTAATTTGATGTGTTTCAGATTTATGAATGCTTTTAATTTAATTTAGAATTTTTTTTTGGCTTTGGTTGAGTCATTGGAGACACTTGAGTTATCAAACTCATTGTTGATTGAAAATTAGAATTCTTCAAGAATTAATTCGAGTTCCAATAACTCTAGCCTTTCCCAAGGAAAGACTAGGACCTGAGGAATCAAAATTAATTCATCCACTTAACTTACCTTCATAGTTAGAGGTTAACAAAGTGGGAGAAAACTCCAATTCTCATCACAATTGATAAGGATAACTAGGATAGGACTTCCAGTTCTTATACCTTACCAAGATTTTTATTATTTATTTAAATTAATTCCTTACAATTTACTTTCTTGCCATTTACTATTCTTGCTTTCTATCTTATACATTAAAAACCCAAAATTCTACCTTTTTCATAGTAATAATAAGTCATACCTCCCTGCAATTCCTTGAGAAGACGACCCGAGGTTTAAATACTCGGTTATCAATTTTATTGGGTTTGCTTAAGTGACAACCAAAACTTTTGTAAGAAAGGATTTTTGTTGGTTTAGAAGCTATACCTGCAATGAGGATTTATCTGCAAATTTTTAGACCACGCAAAAGTTCTCTCTTCAAAATGGCGCTGTTGCCGGGGATAGCGCTTCGATGAATTGTTAATAGCTTCGATCAATTTCATGCAACCCTTTATCAATTGGAGCAAGCGATAAATCAATTAGCTTCTCGACGTTCGGACACTCAAGGAACCCCCATGGCTTCATGTGGACAATCTAATGAAGAACGTAGCATGAAGGAGATATTAGAAACTTCGGTGGATAGTAAGGAACATGAATTTGTACTGGAACAAGTGGAGGAAGCCAGAATTATTGAAGAAGAAGAAGTGGTTGAAGACTTGGGAGATGCTGAACCTCGATGGAAAAGTCAAGACATAGAACCTCCTTCCAAGACGGTTGCATTTGATGTTGAGGAGGGTGTACAACCTCCAAGGCATATCATAGTTGAAGACTTGGAAGAGGTTGGTCAAGAGATGGAGATTAAAGAAGAAGAAGCACAACCTCCCATGCCCTTGGTGAGCAATGAAGAAGAGATTGAATTGGAAGAAAGCTACCAAGAGGAAGAGGCTGATATTGAAGAAACTTGCAAAGAGGTGGAAGTTGTCAGAGAAGAGCACAAGGGAGTGGAGCTTGCAAATTCGTTAACAATACCTCCCCCTAAGTTGCCATCATCCTTCACAACATTCAAGTGGGTAAAATTCATATCCCTTAGCTTTCTAATTCCACTTGAATATGGGCTACTGGAGACAGATGGTCAACTTAGAGCTCTTTGTGGCATTAAGAGTAAGAGGAAGATGGTTAGTGGTTGGAGTTGTCAAGCAAGGTTCAACATGGTTGTGTGCTCAAAGTTTAAACGCTAAGGTTGGTGTAGAGCTCAACTGAATGGGTCTAGGAAGTTGTTTGGCCGCTTTAGTGAGAATTCAGATTGCTTGCTACCCGGATGGAATAATAATGATCAACAAGAAGATGGGTGCAAAAGGAAGACTTGGGACTCCGGAATTTATTCTACCAATCAACACTCTTGGGGCCTTGTCACTTGCTTCAACTTACTTGAAGGCTTTCTGCGCCTAGTTTGGGATCCCGGAGGCTACTGGAATTCCGAACATTGGTGGAGATTTCTTGATGAATTCAAGCACAAGCCGCCATGACAAGGAGCTCACCAAATGTCCAACTTAAGGACTTTAACTAAAAGTGTTAGGTGGGAGACAACCCACCATGGTATGATCATTCCTTTTTCATTTTTATTTAGTTTTATTTGTTTTCGAGTTTTATTTTATTTTATTGTATTGAACCTAGAGTTTTGCATAACATTCATATTAGCATTGCATTCTGCATACTGCATTAATAAAAGAAATCGCACGTGATGCGTCCGCGTCACCAGTGCATTTTGAAGAAAAGAGAATTGAACAGAGAGTCACACGAGAGCGTGGCTGGAGGCGTGCCTTTGGCACAAATTGATCCACGCGACCGCGTCACTGACGCGTCCGCGTCATGTGGAAAAAATGCCTCCCATGCGTCCGCGTCACCCACGTGGACGCGTGACCTGAAAATCGACGTAAGAAAGGGTGCATGGCCGAAAGTTGTGCTGAAGTGGGGCTGGACTCGTGCTGGAAGCCCAAGCCCTCCCATGCGAACGTGTTCCCCACGCGGCCGCGTCGTTTTCCAAAAAATGGCCATCCACGCGATCGCGTCAACCACGCGACCACGTCACCCAAAAATCTGGTGAAAAGAGTTTCGAACAGAGAGTTGCACGAACGCGAGGCTGCACTCGCGCCAATCGCATAAATCAGGCCACGCGATCGCATGACCCACGCGTCCGTGTCACCTGACCTTATCGCGCACCACGCGATCGCATCACTCACGTGTCTGCCTCGCCTGCGCCGCACAACTCATCCAAATCAGCGCCAATTATCTTCTCTTTTCTTTTCTAATCCTAATTTCTTCTATCTTTTCTTCTTTGTTTCTTACTTTATTTCTTTCACTTCTTATTCCTTTTCACCTTCATTCTATTTTACTTAATTTATTTGCATATTTCATTCATTACATTTTAATTTAGTGCATATTTTCTCTTTTCTTTTCTAAATTCATTATTTTTCCTTTGGTGTTGATTTTCTTATTTAACTGTTGCATCTTCCCTTGAATTATTTTAGGTGCTTAGTGACTTGTTTTATTCTAGTTAGGTAATATCATTTATATCAATGCCAATCTTTTATACCTATATTACTTTTACATTGACATGAATTTATATTATCTCTCCTTACCTACACTCTCTTCCCTATTTTTGCAAATTTTTGCACTCTTGATTTGCCATGTACTTCTACTGTTTTTTCATTTGCATGTTGTAGCTACCATGTAATTGAAATCCTCATTATCTGGTATTAACCCAATCATATTTTATTTTATCTTTATTTCTGGGTTACTGTTCTTCTTTTTCTCTTTTTTCAGGCTGGCCACCGAAGACGGAAAAAGGGAGAAACTTCTATAAGAGGAGACAAACAAGTTCATCTGTACAATCCTTGAAGAAAAGTATCAGTTGGAACAACCTATCCACCTGCACATCTCAGCATGCACCGAGGACGGTGCAATCTTTAAGTGTGGGGAGGTCGATACCGATCTCCATGGGTTAGTTACTCTTCTATCTCAACACCAATGGTTTATTTTCCTTGTTAGTTATTGCATTTGCATGTTTGATTGCATGATTATTTGATTTTGTGCATATTTTACCACTTGGTTAAAGTAATATTTTCTCTTTCAAGAAACTTTTTTAAAGTATTTCACTAATTTGAATAAAATTTAATGTTAAACTTGTTTGAAGAAATATTATACTGGAACATGGTTTAGAGCTCGAACATACAAAAACCAGTGAGATTTTTGAGCCTATTTGATTGGTTGCATTTTATCAACCAAAATTCTGTTTTAGTGTGTATTTTTCTCTCTAAAATTGTGATCTTTGTCTTGCTTAATTCTATATTTCCATTATTTGATGTATGCATACACTTACATGATTGAGGCCTTTGTTTCACTGAGCTTACATACCCATATGGCCTTACCCTTTCATTATTCTTTGCAAACCAATGTTGAGCCTATTATACCCCTTTGTTCTTTACTTTAGCACATCATTAACTCTAAGCGAAAGACAATAATGCCCTTAATTTGAATCCTTGGTTAGCTTAGACTAGTGGGAGTGCTTATGATTTAAGTGTGGAGAAATTGAATTTGGAAACATTTGGTTTGAGAAATGAGTATGTTAGAATTTTCTGAAAATGTGAAAAAAAATGTTTAGGACATGATTCATGCATCCAATAATTTAATCATATGCATTGAGAAAAATAAAAGAAAAGAAAAAAAATATATATATATAAAATAAAAAAAGAAGTGAGAAAAAGAAAAGAAAAAAAAGAGCAATTAAGCAAAAAGGGGACAAAATGCCCCAAAGTAAGTGGTGAAAGCAATGCATATGTACTGTACTTGAAATTAGAATGCATGAATATGTGGAAAACATGGTTAATGGATAGTTAGATGTGGTATTATGATTACATGGATTGTCTAAAGTTAGGTGGAAAGTTTAAGTTAATTAAGGATTCAGATTTTAGTCCACTTGGCCAAATACAATCCTACCTTGACCCTAACCCCATTACAGCCCTTAAAAGACCTCTTGATATGTGTATCTGTGCATTAAATTTATGTGATTGTTAGATGAAGAGCAAGCCTTAGAAAGCAAGGTTAGTAGAGAATTGAGAGAATCGAACCTAAAACACTTGAGTGATTAGAGTGCATACACTCCCAGTGAGGGTTCGATGCTCGATTCTTTGTTCCCGGCTTTCATGAGCTATTTTATTCTACAAGCCTATTTGTACTTCATTTTTATGATTTGAATTAGTGAAATCCAGTTCATATTTATTCTTAGAGAATTTATTTACTTTTAAACCAAGTAGGAAAAAGCTTTCTTCATGTAGTTGGATTCATATAGATAGGTTGCATTTCATACATTCTACCATTCCTCTTCACCCCTTTATAGTTTCTCTTGAGCTTAGCATGAGAACATGCTAATGTTTAAGTGTGGGGATGTTGATAAACCACTATTTTATGGTTTATCTTGTACTCAATTGAGTGATTTTTATCAACTCTTTACCCACTTATTCATACTATTTGCATGGTTTTACGTTTTCCTTCCTAATTTTGTGCTATGATTGAAAACATGTTTCCTGGGCCTTTAAATTGCTAATATTAATCCTCTCTTATTACCATTAGATGCCTTGATATGTGTGTTAAGTGATTTCAGAGTTTATAGGGCAGGAATGGCTTAGAGGATGGAAAGGAAGCATGCAAAAATGGAAGGAATACAAGAAGTTGAAGGAACTGCAAAGCTGTCAGCCTGACCTCTTCGCACTCAAACAGCTATAACTTTAGCTACATAGATCCAAATGATGCGGTTCCAGTTGCGTTGGAAAGTTAACGTTCCGGGCTTTGATTTGATATATAATTTGTTATAGTTGCCTTGACGATAAGTGATGAGAACGCGTGGTCTACACGGACGCATCGCAGTGGTAAAAACACCAGCGTGTTTGAATTCGAAACCAGCGAATTCTGGGTTGTTTCTGACCCAGTTCTCGGCCCAGAAAACACAGATTAGAGGCTATAAAGTGGGAAAATACATCCATTCACAATAATAAGCTCATAATACACAATTTTAGGATTTAGATGTAGTTTTTAGAGAGAGCGGTTCTCTCCTCTCTCTTAGGATTAGGATTTAGGATTTTTATTATGTTTAAGCTATGATCTCTTCATTCCAGGTTTTATGTTCCTTCAATATTTATTTTCTACTTTTATTTACTCTAATACTTTTATTTATATTTGATTTATGTTGCTCAATTGACTTATGAACCTTTCCATGTTAGAGTTGAATTTATGTTTAGACGTAATTTGATGTGTTTCAGATTTATGAATGCTTTTAATTTAATTTAGAATTTTTCCTTTTGGCTTTGGTTGAGTCATTGGAGACACTTGAGTTATCAAACTCATTTTTGATTGAAAATTGGAATTTTTCAAGAATTAATTCGAGTTCCAATAACTCTAGCCTTTCCCAAGGAAAGACTAGGACCTGAGGAATCAAAATTAATTCATCAACTTAACATACCTTCATAGTTAGAGGTTAACAAAGTGGGAGAAAAATCCAATTCTCATCACAGTTGATAAGGATAACTAGGATAGGACTTCCAGTTCTTATACCTTACCAAGAGTTTTATTATTTATTTAAATTAATTTCTTACAATATACTTTCTTGCCATTTACTATTCTTGCTTTTTATCTTATACATTAAAAACCCAAAATTCTACCTTTTTCATAGCTAATAATAAGTCATACCTTCCTGCAATTCCTTGAGAAGACAACCCGAGGTTTAAATACTCGGTTATCAATTTTATTGGGTTTGCTTAAGTGACAACCAAAACTTTTGTAAGAAAGGATTTTTGTTGGTTTAGAAGCTATACCTGCAACGAGGATTTATCTGCGAATTTCTAGACCACGCAAAAGTTCTCTCTTCAGCCTTGCTTAATATAGGAAGAATCAGCATAAAAAATTCCAAAAACTGGGCTTTGGAGGCCTAGAAATTGCCTCCAGCGATTTCCATTAAATGAGTCACGCGCTGGGACGTGTGAGGACGCACAGGTGTGTGCGTCCGCACACATGCTAATTTTCTTCTTGTGCGTACGCATAGGTTGTCGTGCGTACGCACACATGGTTCTGTGGCTTTTGTGCATACGCATACTAGGTCGTGTGCACGCACACTCCAATGTGTGCTTCTCCTTTGTTTTCTTCAAGTTTTCTCCCTGTGTACATGCTTCTTTCCACTTTTGCCTTGCCAAACTTGCCTTTAGGACCTAAAATCACTCATCAAACCTGTCATGGCATCGAGTGGCATAAAAGTGGGATTAAAATAACTAATTTAAGCACAAAAACGCATGTTTTCACATTTAAGCACAGTCTAGAGAGAAAACACAAAAGCATGCTATTTGGATGAATAAACGTGGGCTTATATGATAGAATCCACTCAAATCAAAGCAAAATATATCGTCAAATATAGAATCATCATAGGATAAGTCTATTTGGGTAAGTGGTTAAATGAAATGATGGCCTTAATCACATACATGCATTCATACACACAATAATGGACATAGAGAGTCAAGCAAATCAAGGATTACACTCATAGAAGGAGAACTTTGCACACAAGAAGGAAGATAAGTGGTTATAACATGTAACCACGCAATTGGCTCAAGTCTCACTTGCTTGTGTTCTTAACTCTAAAACCATGTTCTAAAATACATTCCTCAAGCAAGTTTAGCAACAAGATCATAAGTTTTTCAAATTGGTAGGGTTGCCCAAAAATTATAGTTTCTTGGGAAGGAAATCATTACATTAGCCAAGTAGGCCTAACAAAAGATAACTAACATGCAAAAGGTGTTCAAAAAGCAAAACCTAACCATGCAATCTATCCTAATTACCTAAATAAAAATCAAAGTTTATTGGGTGTTACCTATGGAGACCGGTCGAACGACCTCCCCACACTTAAGAGTTTGCACCGTCTTCGGTGCTATTGGTGAGGCGCAAGGGGTGATCGGCCTTGTAGCTTCCGTTATCCACTCCATCTAAGCTATCTTCACTCACGTTCGAGGTAGAAGTGGAAATCTACGGTTCCTCCATAGGTGGGGTCATACAACTCAAAAGCTTCTTTATGTAAGCAAACTGGCGTTGGTTCTACCGTTTATATCAGTCCACCTTCTTATGGAGATCCTCAAGGCGTTGGGGGGATGATCTAGGTGGTGTGGATGACGTGGTGGGATTACCCATGGGATTGGCTATGTCAAGATTCCCAGTGTACGTCGGGGGCTTGATATATTTTCCGGATGGGATGATATTGCCATCCATCGGAATTAGTGCCTTCCGATCCTTAGTCTCCCGAGGAACACCGGCTGCAGCAACTAACTCGATTACTAAGGCGGTGAAGGGTAGGTTTCTCCTAGCATGGATATGTCCCATGGCTTATCGGATGAGAAGAGGGACATTGACCGATTTTTCGGTAAGTATACACCAAACCAACAAGGCGAGCTCCGCGATGATAGATGACCCATGGGTGCTTGGTAGCACATAATGGGATAAAATTTAGGCCCACGCCTGAGCTTCCACAGTGAGGTAACGTGCGTCAATGCCCTTGGGCCGGGATCGCATTCTCCCTTGAATCCAAAGAGCTCCCGGGTTAGCAATTACCCGGAGAACGGCATCCCAATCGACATTGAAATCGAATTCGTAACACTGCCTCAACGCCTCTTGGTAGGCGTCTATCCCCTCCACCCATGGTCCCGTCCTAAGTACTCCTTGAATAGCCTCATCCGAGACGGAAACTTGCTTTTGGCGCACAAATACGGATATGAGAGAAGGTGAGTGGAAGTTGGAGTAAAACTCCACCACCCATGAGAGATTAGCCTCCTGCGGTCTTTTCAAGAGGAACCCCCACTGCCGCTGCTCAATGCGGGGTATGACAAACTCAATAATGTGGGCCGGAGGGTTGAGAAGAGGTTTCGGGTGATAGTTCCTTTCAGGCATGAAGGAGAACATGAGCTCACAATACCGATTGGAAAACTTAATAGAGTCCCTTGCAGGGTTGTCCTTCTCTTGTTCATTAATCTTAATGGTGCTCCTCTCCTTTTTAAAGAGGGGATTAGCCGTCGGTGCTAGGTGCGCTTTGGTGGTGGATCTTTGAGGCACCTTCTTGGTAGGCGGCTTCTTTGGTGCCTTTCCTTTGTCTTTTGTGATAACCATCCTAAAAAGAAGGAAAGAGCATTCATTAAACTCAAAGAAACACACATGAAAAATATCATGCAAGTGATAAAGAGAGCCACAAAAAGATAGGTGTCTTGGAGACATGATAGCTGCAACATGTGAGCAAGACAACAATAAGGAGTAATGGCATGTCACTTAGCATGTGATGCAAGAGTGGTATTAGCATGCAAGGAAAAGCATGAGAGGTATGTACCAAGCATCAATAACAAGAAGCAAGGTGAAGAATAATGGGTTCAATGCACATAGGAGTAAGCAAGTGAGTGAGAAAGGACATCAAGTGGAAAGCACTAAGGCAAAGTTGAAATAAAACTCATATGTTCCTTTCAACAAACACTTGGTGTGCAACCCTTAAACAACAAACAAATGGAGGAAATGTGACAACGTAGCATCTTACAAGGCAATATCAATTATCATAGAGCACCACATATTGCAAGGAAATCAAATAAAACAAATAGACCCATTAATGCCATAGAAATCTCCACTCCCGACACCCATGAAAAATGGAAAAATAAAAGAGAAAAAAGCAAACAAGCAAGTAAACATGAATGAAGCTAACTAATTAGAAAAACAAACAAATGCAACTAAGGAAGGAAGAAGAAAGAGGCAAAACAAAGAAAAAGGCAAGATGGGAGTACCTTGTGAGGGAGAAGAAGGTAATGGAGAATGTAATTGAAAAGAGAGAGGAAGAGAAATGGGAGAAGAGAGGAAAGGACCCGCCGGAGGTGGTGGCCGCCGGTGATCAGTGCCGCCGGTGAAAGGGGCAGAGAGAGGGTGATAGCGGTGGTTGAAGGGGTAGGGAAAGTGGGACTAGAGGAAGAAGATCGAAATAAGAGAAGAGGGGCAGGGGGATTTAAAATGAGGCGCGCTGCAGGTAAGTTACGTCACGAGATTGACGCGCGCGCGCCCTCCACGCGTGCGCGTGGATGGGCATGAAGACAGTAGGGATGCGGAGGCGTCACCCACGCGTACGCATGGATAGCTGAAGAAGATTGGACGCGTACGCACTAGGTGCGCGCACACGTGGGAGGTAGTCGTGCTAGTGGCACAATGTGGGCCTGAAACTCGCACAACTCTCTGGTCGAAGTACCAGGAGTTGGCTATAGTAGGATCGACGCGCGCGCGCATATTCCGCACACGCGTGGAGTTTGCATGTGGCAGATGGACGCCCAGGCATCATGTATGCCTGCGCGTGAAGGGGGTTGTGCTCCCAGCACAGTGTAGGTGCAATGTTTGCGCAACTCTCGGGAAAAGTCTACCAGGAGCTGGCCCAATGCTTGCATAACTCTCTGGATTTTTATACCAGGAGCTGCGAAGGCTATTGACGCGGACACGTCTAGCACGCCCACGCGCCCCCCTCTTTTTTTTTTCATAGACATGAAGAAGTGCCTTGTTATCACAAATTCAGTAGGCAAGCAAGCCAAATGGTACAAAAGCACCTTAAAACTCCATACAATACTCAAAATGGGGTGCTTTCTACCACACTCTCAATCCACCTACTTAAAATCCATGCAATTCTTCATGAATATCACAACTAGTACAATAAAGTCTATCTAAACAAACTGAAAAGCTACACAATCACTAAATCAAGTAAGATTTCAAGAGTATATACAAAAGGGAAAAAAAGAGTAGATCTCACCATGGTGGAGTGTCTCCCACCAAGTACTTTTGTTTAATGTCCTTATGTTGGACGGTCACTAGCTCAATTCTCTTTGCCATTAGGTGCATCTTCCAAAAGGAACACCTCCATCTCCTTGTTGCTTTTCTTCTTTTCACCAAGATAGAACTTTAGATGTTGCCCATTAGCCTTGAAAATGTCGGAGCTTGAAGGGTGGCACATGTGATAGACTCTGTATGGCTCCGCCTTTTCTACTATATAAGGTCCTTCCCACCTTGACCTTAGCTTTTCGGGCATCAATTTCAATCTTGAATTGTAGAGGAGGACTAGGTCGCCGGCTCTAAATTCTTTTCCTCTTATGGTCTTATCATGCACGGCTTTCATTCGTTCCTTGTAAAGTCTTGAGTTCTCATAAGCTTTTAACCACAAACATTCCAATTCTACTAGTTGTAGCTTTCTCTCAATTTCGGCCCCTCCCAAACTTGAATTGCACTCATTGATGGCCCAATATGCTTTATGCTCTATTTCCACCGATAAGTGGCAAGTTTTTCCATAAACTAACCGAAAGGGGCTCATGCCAATTGGCATTTTGTATGCCGTTCGGTAGGCCCATAGTGCATCGGTGAGCTTTGCACTCCAATCTTTTTTATGAGACTTCACAATTTTTTCCAATATGCGTTTAATCTCCCGATTGGAAACTTCGGCTTGGCTGTTCTTTTGGGGGTGATTGGCTGTAGCTACTTTGTGTATGATGCCATATTTGTTCATGAGTCCTTGCATTCTCTTATTACAAAAATGGGAGCCTTGGTCGCTCACCATTGCTCGTGGCGACCTAAATCTACAAATTATGTTGTTTCTCACAAAAGAAAGGACCACATTAGTATCGTCCATCTGGGTGGGTATCGTTTCCACCCATTTGGACACATAATCAACGGCTAGTAGAAGGTATAGAAAACTATTAGAATTTGGGAATGTCCCCATGAAGTCGATACCCCACACATAAAAAATCTCACAAAATAGCATGGTTTGTTGGGGTATTTCATCCTTCTTGGAGATATTACTAAATCTAATACACTGAGAATAAGATTTACAAAAGAGAGAAGAGTCCTTGAAAAGAGTTAGCCACCAAAATCCACAATCTAGGATTTTTCTTGCCGTTCTTTGAGGTCCATAATGACCTCCTCCTTCGGAGGAGTGGCAAGCTTCCAAGATTGAATGGAATTCGGTTTATGGAATGCACCTCCGAATTACTTGATCCGCTCCACATCTCCAAAGGTATGGGTCATCCCATACATAGTATTTGGATTTGCTTTTTAGCTTATCCCTTTGATGTTTGGAGAGATTAGGAGGAAAGGTGTGGGATATCAAGTAATTGGCTATCGGTGCATACCAAAAAATGACTTCCAAGATTGCTTGCAAGCCCTCAAGGGGGAAAGAATCATTAATAGGAGTGGTATCGCCTTTGGTGTGTTCAAGGTGACTTAAGTGATCCGCCACTAGGTTCTGCGAACCACTCCTATCTTTGATTTCCAAGTCAAATTCTTGCAATAATAAAACCCATCTAATGAATCTCGGTTTGGATTCATTCTTAGCCAACAAATACTTTAACGCCGCATGATCCGAGTACACTACCACCTTGGAACCAAGTAGATATGCTCGGAATTCATCCAAAGCGAAAACTATTGCCAATAGTTCTTTCTCGGTGGTAGTGTAGTTGAATTGGTCTCCATCCAATGTTTTTGATGCATAGGCTATGACATACGGATTCTTACCTTCGCGTTGTGCTAGCGCGGCTCCCACGGCAAAGTTTGAAGCATTACACATTATTTCGAACGGCCGACTCCAATCCGGCCCTCGCACGATGGGAGCTTGGGTCAATGCCACTTTGAGCTTGTCAAAAGTCTCCATGCATTCTTTGCTTAGATCAAATTCAACATCTTTCTACAACAATCGAGATAGAGGCAATGCTACCTTACTAAAGTCCTTTATAAATCTTCGGTAAAAACCTGCGTGTCCAAGGAACGAACGGACTTCCCTCTCGGAGGAGGGGTAAGGCGAGTTAGATATAACATTGATCTTTGCCGAATCCACAGAAATACCATCTTTGGAAACAATATGTCCTAAAATGATACCTTGCCGAACCATAAAATGACATTTCTCAAAATTTAGGACAAGGTTCGATTTAGTATATCTTTCCAACACTTTTGCAAGATTATCCAAGCATTGATCAAAAGAGTCCCCATAAATCATGAAGTCATCCATGAATACCTCCATGCATTGCTCTAGAAAATCTGCAAATATGCTCATCATGCACCTTTGGAAAGTTCCCGGTGCATTGCATAGGCCAAATGGCATACGCTTGTAGGCATAAGTTCCAAAGGGGCATATGAATGTTATTTTTTCTTGATCCTCTAAAACAATGTGGATTTGAAAATACCTCGAATAGCCATCTAGAAAATAATAATAAGGTTTACCAGATAATCGATCTAGCATTAGATCGATAAACGGTAGAAAGTGATCCTTCCTAGTGATCATGTTCAAACGCCGGTAGTCGATACATATCCTCCAAGACTTTTGCACCATCGTAGCTATAAGCTCCCCACTCTCATTCTTGATTGTGGTCACCTCGGACTTCTTTGGCACAACTTGGACCGGACTTACCCATTCATTATCCGAAATAGGGTAAATGATGCCCGCCTCTAGTAACCGGGTTACCTCCTTCTTGACAACCTATAGAATGGTAGGATTCAATCGCCTTTGAGGTTGTCGAACGGGTCTAGCTCCTTCTTCTAAGAAGATTCGGTGCTCACACACTTGGGGGCTTATGCCCACTAGATCCGCCAAGCTCCATCATATTGCTCTTTTGTTCCTCCTCAAAATATTAAGCAACTTCTCTTCTTGTGGAGGAGTGAGTTCCCTTGCAACAATTACCGGGAACTTGTGAGCTTCATCAAGATAGGAATATTTTAGATGGGGCGGTAGTGGTTTCAACTCTACATGTTGCTCTTGACTTGGCACTTGAACTTCCGATTGATTTGGATGGGGTATGATGTTTTCTTTACATTCGTGGGGGCTTCCCACACTTGATTCTTCAATCTTCTCATTAATATTTGAACAATACACTTCGACCACAACATTGTCAATTAAGTCACATTGGAATATGGAATGATTCTCTGGTGGGTGTCTCATGGCCTCATCAAGGCTAAAGCTAACAACTCTTCCGTCGATTTCAAAAGAATAGGTGCCGAATAGACATCCAATTTGAATCTAGATGTCTTTAAAAATGGCCTCCCAAGTAGGATAGATGATGTCCTTTCAGATTCACTTGGTGGCATCTCAAGGATATGAAAATCAATCGAAAATACCAAATCCTTTATGTTTACCAACACATCTTCCGCAAGACTGATGAGCGGATAATTTATACGCTTTTTTGGCATTATTTTTAGTATATTTTTAGTATATTTTAGTTAGTTTTTATTATGTTTTTATTAGTTTTTATTCAAAAATCATATTCCTGGACTTTACTATGAGTTTGTGTATTTTTCTGTGATTTCAGGTATTTTCTGGCTGAAATTGAGGGACCTGAGCAAAAATCTTATTCAGAGGCTGAAAAAGGACTGCAGATGCTGTTGGATTCTGACCTCCCTGCACTCGAAGTGGATTTTTTAGAGCTACAGATGCCCAATTGGCGCGCTTTTAATTGCGTTGGAAATTAGACATCCTGGGCTTTCCAGCAATATATAATAGTTCATACTTTGTTCGATATTTGATGGCCCAAACCGGCGTTCCAAGTCAGCATAGAAATTCTGGCGTCAAAACGCCAGAACTGGCATGAAAGCTGGAGTTAAACGCCCAAACTGGCACAAAAGCTGGCGTTTAACTCCAAGAAAAGTCTCTACACATGAAAGCTTCAATGCTCAGCCCAAGAACACACCAAGTGGGCCCCGGAAGTGGATTTCTACACTAACTATTCTAGCTTACTCATTTTCTGTAACCCTAGGTCACTAGTTTATTATAAAAACTACTTTTAGTGATTCATCTTGTACCTCATGACACTCTACACGTTTCATATTGTATCTTCTATGGCATGAGTCTCTAAACCCCATGGTTGGGGGTGAGGAGCTCTGCTGTGTTTTGATGAATTACTGCAATTACTACTGTTTTCCATTCAATCACGCTTGCTTCCATTCTAAGATATTCATTCGCACTTCAACTTGATGAATGTGATGATCCGTGACACTTATCACCATTCTCAACCTATGAACGCGTGCCTGACAACCACCTCGTTCTACCTTAGATTGAGTGCTTATCTCTTAGCCTCTTGGTTTAGATCAGAGTCTTCGTGGTATAAGTTAGAATTATTAGCGGCCATTCCTGAGATCCGGAAAGTCTAAACCTTGTCTGTGGTATTCCGAGTAGGATCTGGGAAGGGATGACTGTGACGAGCTTCAAACTCACGAATGCTGGGCGTAGTGACAGACGCAAAAGGATCAATGGATCCTATTCCAACATGAGTGAGAACCGACAGATGATTAGCCGTGCGGTGACAGCGCATTTGGACCATTTTCACTGAGAGGACGGATGGTAGCCATTGACAACGGTGATCCACCAACATATATCTTGCCATGGAAGGAACCTTGCGTGTGTGAAGAAGACAGTAGGAAAACAGAGATTCAGAGGACAAAGCATCTCCCAAACCTCAACCTATTCTCCATTACTGCATAACAAGTATTTATTTCATGTTCTTCTACTTTTTACAATTAAATCTGAGAATTATTGATATCCTGACTAAGAGTTACAAGATAACCATAGCTTGCTTCAAGCCGACAATCTCTGTGGGATCGACCCTTACTCACGTAAGGTATTACTTGGACGACCCAGTGCACTTGCTGGTTAGTTGTGCGGAATTGCAAAAGTGTGATTGTGATTTCGTGCACCAAGTTTTTAGCGCCGTTGCCGGGGATTGTTCGAGTTTGGACAACTGACGGTTTATCTTGTTGCTTAGGTTAGGAATAATTTATTTTTGTTGGTTTAGAGTCACTAAATTTGAGTCTTTTATTTGATTTAGTTTCATATTTTAAGTTTGGTGTCAATTGCATGCTTTTATTTTCTTTCAATTTTTCAAATTTGCATGTTCTTAGTTCTTTCTTGATCTTTAAAAATTCTAAGTTTGGTGTCTTCTTTGTGTTTCTCTTTAAATTTTCGAAAATTTGTGTTTGATTTTCTAAAAATTTTAAGTTTGGTGTCCCTTGTGCTTTTATTTACTTAAAAATTTTTCAAAAATTTATTCTTGGTGTTCATCTTGATCTTTAAAGTATTCTTGGTGTTCATCTTGACATTCAAAGTTTTCTTGTTTGTTCTCTTTATTTTGATCTAAAATTTCTAAGTTTAATGTCATTTTGTTGTTTTTCTCTTTCCTCATTAAAATTCAAAAATTCAAAAAAATATCTTTTCCTTATTTTACTCATAAATTTAAAAATTTTGTATTAAATTAGTCAAAGATTTTCAAAATCATATCTTTTTTTTAGTCAAGTCAAAATTCTAATTTCAAAAATTGATCTTTTCAAATCTTTTTCAAAAATCAAATCTTTTTAATTTCTTCAATCATATCTTTTCAATCATATCTTTTTCAATAAATTGCAATCATATCTTTTCAATCACATCTTTTTCAATAAATTGCAATCATATCTTCTCAATCATATCTTTTTCAAAATAGTTTTCAATCATATCTTTTTGATTGCTAATTTCAAAATCTTTTTCAAAAAAAAAAATCACTTAACTACTTTTCTCTTTCATATTTCGAAATTAACTAAGCATTCTTTTTCCAAAATCTTTTTAATTAATTAATTAATTTAGTTTTCAATTTGCTTTTATTTCATTTTCTTCTAATTTTTGAAAGTTTTATTTTATCTTCCACTTATTTTGTTTTATTTTTTTGGTTACTTTTAATTAAATAAAATAAAAAAATTAAAAATATAATTTAATTACAATTTATATCAATTCCCTTTTCTCCATCATGGACATAAGTGGAAGTGAACAGTCCAGAAGGACTTTGGGGTCATATGCTAACCCCATTACAGCTGCATATGGGAGTAGCATCTGTATACCTCCCATCAAAGCAAGCAGTTTTAAGCTAAATCCTCAGCTCATTATCATGGTGCAACAAAATTGTCAGTATTTCGGTCTTCCACAGGAAGAACCTACTGAGTTTCTGGCACAGTTCTTACAAATTGCTGACACAGTACGTGATAAAGAAGTGGATCAGAATGTCTATAGATTATTACTGTTTCTATTTGCTGTAAAAGATCAAGCTAAGAGGTGGTTAAATAACCAACCCACAGCAAGCATAAAAACATGGAGACAGTTATCAGAAAAATTTCTGAATCAATTTTACCCTCCAAAAAGGATGACTCAGCTAAGGCTGGACATCCAAGGCTTTAAACAAGAGGATCATGAATCCCTTTATAATGCCTGGGAGAGGTACAGAGGGATGCTAAGGAAATGCCCCTCTGAAATGTTTTCAGAGTGGGTACAGTTAGACATCTTCTACTATGGGCTTACAGAAAAAGCTCAGATGTCTCTAGACCACTCAGCTAGTGGATCTATACACATGAGGAAGATGATTGAAGAGGCTCAAGAACTCATAGATACGGTTGCTAGAAATCAACATCTGTACTCAAGCAGTGAGTCCTCCATAAAAAAAGAGGCTAGGGCAGTAACTACTGATCCTAATCCTCAAGAACAGATCGTCGAACTTAATCGGCAATTACTCCTTATGACAAAACAATTAGCAGAATTTAAAGAGATGCTCCAAGACACTAAAAATGCTAACAAGAATATGGAAGCACAATTGAATCAGACAAGACAGCAGCTATCTAAACAGATAACAGAAGAATGCCAAGCTGTCCAACTAAGGAGCGAAAAGACATTGAATAAATCAGCTCAAAGTAGCAGAAAGCCAAGAAAGGAACAACTGACAGAGGATGACCAAACCACTGCCCAAAATCCCTATGAGAACAGCAAGAGCCCAGAGAGGAATAATTCTGGCGTTTAAATGCCAGAAAAGGGTGAAAGATTGGCGTCAAACACCCAGTGGATGCCCACTTCTGGCGTTCAAACGCCAGAAAAGGGAGAAAAGTTGGCGTTGAATGCCCATTCCTTGCCTAGTTCTGGCGTTCAAACGCCAAAAAAGGGTGGGAAGCTGGCGTTAAATGCCCATCTAGCACCCAATCCTGGCATTCAAACGCCAATGAGAGATCAGACACCTACAAGTGCTGATAATAACCCCTCTAAGAAGGCTTCTCCAACCACCTCTGTAGGGAATAAACCTACAGCAACTAAGGTTGAAGAATATAAAGCCAATATGCCTTATCCTCAAAAACTCCGCCAAGCGGAGCAGGATAAATAATTTGCCCACTTTGTAGACTATCTCAGGACTCTTGAGATAAAGATCCCATTTGCAGAGGCACTTAAGCAAATACCCTCTTATGCTAAGTTCATGAAGGAGATCTTAAGTCATAAGAAGGATTGGAGAGAAACTGAAAAGGTGTTTCTCACTGAAGAATGCAGTGCAGTCACTCTGAAAAGCTTACCAGAAAAGCTTCAAGATCCAGGAAGCTTTATGATACCATGCACATTAGAGGGTGCTTGTACCAAGACAGCTCTATGTGACCTTGGAGCAAGTATCAACCTAATACCTGCATCCACTATTAGAAAGCTTGGCTTGACTGAAGAAGTCAAACCATCCCTGATATGTCTTCAACTTGCTGATGGCTCCATTAAATATCCATCAGGCATAATTGATGACATGATTGTCAAGGTTGGGCCATTTGCCTTTTCCACTGACTTTGTAGTGCTGGAAATAGAGGAGCACAATAGTGCAACTCTCATTCTAGGAAGACCTTTCCTAACAATTGGACGAACTCTTATTGATGTACAAAAAGGGGAAGTGACCCTGAGAGTCAATGAGGATGAGTTCAAGTTAAATGCTGTCAAAGCTATGCAGCATCCAGACACATCAAATGACTGCATGAGCACTGATATTAGTGACTCTTTGGTGGAAGAGATCAATATGACTGAAAGTCTCGAATCAGAGCTAGAGGACATCTTTAAAGATGTTCAGCCTGATCTAGAGGAATCAGAGGAAATAAAAGAACCTCTGAAAATTCCTCAGGAAGAGGATAAGCCTCCTAAACCCGAGCTCAAACCACTACCACCATCTCTGAAATATGCATTTCTGGGAGAAGGTAACACATTTCCTGTAATCATAAGCTCTGCTTTAAATCCACAGGAAGAGAGAGCACTAATTCAAGTGCTAAGGACACACAAGACAGCTCTTGGGTGGTCCATAAGTGATCTTAAAGGCATTAGCCCAGCAAGATGCATGCACAAGATCCTATTGGAGGATGATGCTAAGCTAATGGTTCAACCATAGAGGCGGCTAAATCCAGCCATGAAGGAGGTGGTGCAGAAAGCGGTCACTAAGTTACTAGAGGCTGAGATTATTTATCCTATTTCTGATAGTCCCTGGGTAAGCCTTGTCCAAGTTGTACCCAAAAAGGGAGGCATGACAGTGGTTCACAACGAAAAGAATGAACTGGTTCCCACAAGAATAGTTACAGGGTGGCGTATGTGTATTGACTACAGAAGGCTCAATACAGCCACCAGAAATGATCATTTTCCTTTACCATTCATAGACCAGATGCTAGATAGACTAGCAGATCATGATTATTACTGCTTTTTGGATGGCTATTCAGGTTACAACCAAATTGCAGTAGATCCTCAAGACCAAGAGAAAACAACATTTACATATCCATCTGGAGTATTTGCCTACAGAAGGATGCCTTTTGGTCTGTGCAATGCACCTGCAACCTTTCAGAGGTGCATGCTTTCTATCTTCTTTGATATGGTAGAGAAATTTTTGGAAATCTTCATGGATGACTTTTCAGTATTCAGAGACTCATTCAGCTCCTGTCTTGACCATGTAGCACTTGTTTTGAAAAGATGCCAAGAGACCAACCTAGTTTTAAACTGGGAAAAATGTCACTTTATGGTGACTGAAGGAATTGTCCTTGGGCATAAAATTTCAAACAAGGGAATAGAGGTGGATCAAGCTAAGGTAGAGGTAATTGAAAAATTACCACCACCTGCCAATGTAAAGGCAATCAGAAGCTTTCTAGGACATGCAGGATTCTACAGGAGGTTTATAAAGGATTTTTCAAAAATCGCAAAACCTCTGAGTAATCTGCTAGCTGCTGATATACCATTTGTCTTTGACACAGAGTGTCTACAGGCATTTGAAATCCTGAAAGCTAAGCTGGTCACAGCACCAGTCATCTCTGCACCAGATTGGACATTACCATTCAAACTAATGTGTGATGCCAGTGACCATGCCATTGGTGCAGTATTGGGACAGAGGCATAACAAGCTTCTGCACGTCATTTACTATGCTAGCCGTGTTTTAAATGATGCACAGAAGAATTACACAACCACAGAAAAAAAGTTGCTTGCAGTGGTTTATGCCATTGACAAGTTTCGATCCTATTTAGTAGGTTCAAAGGTGATTGTGTATACTGACCATGATGCTCTTAAATACCTACTCACAAAGCAGGATTCAAAACCCAGACTCATAAGATGGGTGTTACTTCTGCAAGAGTTTGATATAGAAATAAGAGACAGAAAAGGGATAGAGAACCAGGTAGCTGATCACCTGTCCTGGATAGAACCAGTAGCAGGGGCATCCCTCCCTCCTACTGAGATATCTGAGGCCTTTCCTGATGAGCAACTCTTCGCCATTCAAGAAGCACCATGGTTTGCAGAAATTGCAAATTATAAAGCTGTGAGGTTCATACCCAAGGAGTACAGCAGAGTACAAATGAAAAAACTAATTTTCGATGCAAAGTACTACTTATGGGATGAACTATATCTCTTTAAGAGATGTGCAGACGGAATGATCCGTAGATGCGTACCCAGAGAAGAGGCACAAAAGATCCTATGGCACTACCATGGATCACAATATGGAGGACATTTCGGAGGTGAGCGAACAGCCACTAAGGTCCTCCAATGTGGCTTCTACTGGCCTACTCTCTATAGAGATGCCCGAGAGTTTGTGCGTAACTGTGACAGTTGCCAAAGAGCTGGCAACTTGCCCCATGGTTATGCCATGCCTCAACAAGGGATCTTAGAGATTGAGTTGTTTGATGTATGGGGTATTGACTTCATGGGTCCTTTCCCACCATCATACTCAAACACTTACATTTTGGTTGTAGTAGACTATGTATCTAAATGGGTAGAAGCAATTGCCACACCCACTAACGATACTAAGACCGTGCTGAAATTCCTCCAGAAACACATCTTCAGCAGATTTGGCGTCCCCAGAGTATTAATCAGTGACGGGGCACTCATTTCTGCAATAAACAGCTATACTCTGCTATTGTTCGATATGGAATTAGTCACAAAGTAGCAACTCCATATCACCCACAGACAAATGGGTAGGCTAAAGTCTCTAATAGAGAACTAAAAAGAATCCTGGAACGGACTGTAATTGCCCGTAGAAAGGATTGGGCAAAAAGCTTGGATGATGCTCTGTGGGCATACAGAACAGCATTCAAGACTCCTATAGGAACCTCTCCATACCAGCTTGTGTATGGCAAGGCCTGTCATCTGCCCGTGGAACTGGAACATAAGGCCTACTGGGCAACCAGATTCTCAAACCTGGATGTTAAGTTAGCTGGAGAGAAAAGATTGCTCCAACTGAATGAGCTAGAGGAATTCAGACTCAATGCTTTTGAAAATGCAAAAATTTATAAGAAAAAAGCAAAAAGGTGGCATGAAAAGAAACTGTCATCTAGAGTCTTTGAACCAGGACAGAAGGTTCTACTATTTAATTCTAGGCTCAGATTATTCCCGGGGAAATTAAAATTCCGGTGGAGGGGACCATATGTGATTATAAGTGTGTCACCATATGGATATGTTGAGCTTCAAGATACTGACTCTGACAAAAAGTTCATTGTTAATGGACAGAGAATCAAACATTATCTTGAAAGCAATTTTGAGCAGGAATGCTCAAAACTGAAGCTTAAATAAAGCTCAGTCAAGGTCCAACTAAAGACAATAAAGAAGCGCTTATTGGGAGGCAATCCAATTTTTATTTATCTATGTTAATTTTCCATTTTCCATTGTTATTTTATGTCTTCTTTAGGTTGATGATCATGTGGAGTCACAAAAACAACTACAAAAATCAAAGCAAATTCAAAAACAGCATTAAAAACAGCACACCTTGGAGGATGAGCTTACTGGCGTATAAACGCCAGTAAGGGTAGCAGAATGGACGTTAAACGCCCAGTCTGGCACCATTCTGGGCGTTTAACGCCAGATATGGGCACCAGACTGGCATTTAATGCCAGAAAAGGGCACCAAGCTGGCGTTAAACGCCAGAAATGGGCAGCAACCTGGCATTTAACACCAGGATTGGCACTCAAAGGGGCGTTTACACGCCAGAATGGTGCAGGGATGAGAAATCCTTGGCACCTCAGGATCTATGGACCTCATAGGATCTCCACCTACCTCAACTCAATCTCTCTCCTCTTCACACATTCCAATAACACCCTTCCCCAAATACTCTTCCCCATCACCTCTTAACCACTCACACCTCTCCATCTCCTCCATTCTCTTCTTCTTCTCCTCCCTTCTTTCTTCTTTTGCTCGAGGACGAGCAAACCTTCTAAGTTTGGTGTGGAAAAAGCATTACTTTTTGCTTTTTGTGTTTCTATAACCATTTATGGCACCTAAGGCCAGAGAAACCTCTAGAAAGAGGAAAAGGAAGGCAAAAGCTTCCACCTCCGAGTCATGAGAAATGGAGAGATTCACCTCAAAAGCCCATCACTAAGAAAAGAATGGAGCAAATAAGAGAGCCCACTCATGGACCTCAACAAGAGCATTCCACTATCCTCCATGAAATTAGAGAGGACCAAAAGGCCATGAGAGAGAAGCAACAAAGGCAAGGAAGAGACATAGAGGAGCTAAAGCACTTCATAAGATCTTCAAGAGGAAGAACAAGCCACCATCACTAAGGTGGACCCGTTCTTTAATCTCCTTGCTCCTATTTTTCTATTTTTTGAACATTATGCTTTATGTTTTATCTATGTTTGTGTCTTTATCACATGATCATTAGTGTCTTAGTGTCTATGACTTAAAGCTATGAATGTCCTATGAATCCATCACCTTTCTTAAAATGAAAAATGTTTTCTGAAAAAGAAAAAGAAGTACGTGAATTTTGAATTTTAAAATAGTTTAATTATTTTTATGTGGTGGCAATGCTTTTTGTCTTTTTGAATGAATGCTTGAACAGTGCATATTTTTGAATTTGTTGTTTATGAATGTTAAAATTGTTGGCTCTTGAAAGAATAATGGAAAAAGAGAAATGTTATTGATAATCTGAAAAATCATAAAAATGATTCTTGAAGCAAGAAAAAGCAGTGAATACAAAGCTTGCAGAAAAAAA
Organism: Arachis hypogaea; assembly: GCF_003086295.3. Taxonomy (NCBI): domain Eukaryota; kingdom Viridiplantae; phylum Streptophyta; class Magnoliopsida; order Fabales; family Fabaceae; genus Arachis; species Arachis hypogaea. The sequence continues at coordinate 95,147,455 of NC_092051.1, read as the reverse complement.
AAGAGAGAAGAAAAAAAAAGAGAAAGAAAAAGAAAAAGCAAGCAGAAAAAGCCAATAGCCCTTTAAACCAAAAGGCAAGGGTAAAATAAAAAGGATCTAAGGTTTTGAGCATCAGTGGATAGGAGGGCCTACAGGAATAAAATCCTGGCCTAAGCGGCTAAACCAAGCTGTCCCTAACCATGTGCTTGTGGCGTGAAGGTGTCAAGTGAGAAGCTTGAGACTGAGCGGTTAAAGTCGTGGTCCAAAACAAAAAGAGTGTGCTTAAGAGCTCTGGACACCTCTAATTGGGGACTCTAGCAAAGCTGAGTCACAATCTGAAAAGGTTCACCCAATTATGTGTCTGTGGCATTTATGTATCTGGTGGTAATACTGGAAAATAAAATGCTTAGGGTCACGGCCAAGACTCATAAAGTAGCTGTGTTCAAGAATCAACATACTGAACTAGGAAAATCAATAACACTATCTGAATTCTGAGTTCCTATAGATGCCAATCATTCTGAACTTCAAAGGATAAAGTGAGATGCCAAAACTGTTCAGAAGTGAAAAGCTAATAGCCCCGCTCATCTAATTAAGACTGATCTTCATAGATGTTTTTGGAATTTATTGTATATTCTGTTCTTTTTATCCTACTTTGTTTTTAGTTGCTTGGGGACAAGCAACAATTTAAGTTTGGTATTGTGATGAGCGGATAATTTATACGCTTTTTGGCATTGTTTTTAGTATGTTTTTAGTATATTTTAGTTATTTTTTATTAAAAAATCACATTCCTAGACTTTACTATGAGTTTGTGTGTTTTTCTGTTATTTCAGGTATTTTCTGACTGAAATTGAAGGACCTGAGCAAAAATCTGATTCAGAGGCTGAAAAAGGACTGCAGATGCTGTTGGATTCTGACCTCCCTGCACTCAAAGTTGATTTTCTAGAGCTACAGACGCCCAATTGGTGCGCTCTCAATTGCGTTGGAAAGTAGACATCTTGGGCTTTCCAGCAATATAATAGTCTATACTTTACCCGAGATTTTATGGCCCAAACCGGCGTTCCAAGTCAGCATAGAAATTCTGGCGTCAAAACTTCAGAACTGGCATGAAAGCTGGAGTTAAACGCCCAAACTAACACAAAAGCTGGCGTTTAACTCCAAGAAAAGTCTCTACACGTGAAAACTTCAATTCTCAGCCCAAGCACACACCAAGTGAGACCCATAAGTGGATTTCTAGACTAACTATTCTAGCTTACTCATTTTCTGTAACCCTAGGTCACTAGTTTATTATAAAAACTACTTTTAGTGATTCATCTTGTACCTCATGACACTCTACACGTTTCATATTATATCTTCTACGGCATGAGTCTCTAAACCCCATGGTTGGGGGTGAGGAGCTCTGCTGTGTTTTGATGAATTAATACAATTACTACTGTTTTCCATTCAATCATGCTTGCTTCCATTCTAAGATATTCACTCGCACTTCAACTTGATGAATGTGATGATCCGTGACACTCATCACCATTCTCAACCTATGAACTTGTGCCTGACAACCACCTCCGTTCTACCTTAGACTGAGTGCTTATCTCTTAGCCTCCTGGTTCAGATCAGAGTCTTCGTGGTATAAGCTAGAATTATTGGCGGCCATTCCTGAGATCCGGAAAGTCTAAACCTTGTTTGTGGTATTCCGAGTAGGATTTGGGAAGGGATGACTGTGACGAGCTTCAAACTCACGAATGCTGGGCGTAGTGACAGACGCAAAAGGATCAATGGATCCTATTCCAACATGAGTGAGAACCGACAGATGATTAGCCGTGCGGTGAGAGCGCATTTAGACCATTTTCACTGAGAGGACGGATGGTAGCCATTAATAACGGTGATCCACCAACCTACAGCTTGCCATGGAAGGAACCTTGCGTGTGTGAAGAAGACAGTAGGAAAACAGAGATTCAGAGGACAGAGCATCTCCAAAACCTCAACCTATTCTCCATTACTGCATAACAAGTATTTATTTCATGTTCTTCTACTTTTTACAATTAAATCTAAGAATTATTGATATCCTGACTAGGAGTTACAAGATAACCATAGCTTGCTTCAAGCTGACAATCTCCGTGGGATCGACCCTTACTCACGTAAGGTATTACTTGGACGACCCAGTGCACTTGCTGGTTAGTTGTCCGGAATTGCAAAAGTGTGATTGTGATTTCGTGCACCAAAGACCCGTCACAGTTATTATGCTCTTGTTCGCCAAAACAAACCTAGCCGCCGACTGCTTCAACAGTGGGAGCTTCAATATATGATAAATGGAAAGAGGCATAATGCTAACGCATGCACCAAGATCGCACATACAATCAATGAATTAAACTCCATCTATGGTACAAGAGACTAAGCAAGGGCTCGGATCACCACACTTTTTTGGTATTGCTCCCATCAAAGCCGAAATAGAACTCCCCAATGGAATAGTTTCTAGCTCATGGATTCTATCTTTGCTCAAACACAAATCCTTAAGAAACTTTGCATATTTAGGCACTTGATGGATAGCATCAAAGAGAGGGATAGTTACCTCGACTTTCTTGAACATCTCCACCATTTTGGGGTCAAGTTCTACACGCTTCTTAGTCTTTCTTGCTAATGTAAGAAATGGAATTGGTTGAGTCACTTCCTCCAAGACTTGCTCATCTCTAGAGGCTTCACTCCTTGGTTGAGGGACTTCATCTTTAACTACCTCATGTGCTTCATCCTCCTCTTCAATTTCTTCTATCTCAACTCCATCCTCCTCTTGAGCAACTATCATTAGGTTAGGTGCCTTTGGACCTCTCTCTTTCAATTGAGTTCCGGACCTCAAGGTAATGGCATTAATGCCACCCTTGGCGTTGGGTAGAGGTTGAGAAGGTATGGCACTAGAATTTGGAGCTTGAGGAGTGGAGGTGGAAGGTGGCTCCATGCGAGCAATGAGGGCTTGGAGGGTAGAACTAAGCCTGGTAAGGCTTAAGGTAAGTGTGTTTTGGATTTCTTTTTTCCCTTGGAGTATGGATCGGAGTGTCTCATCTTGATTGGAGGAAGGGGAATGATAGGTGATTTGAGGTGCTTGTAATTGGTTAGGTTGAGGTGGTTGCCTATGAGGTGGTAGGTAGGGTTGGTAGTTTCTTTCTTGGTTTGGTTGTTAATGTGGTTGGTTTTGTGAATATCGATTTTGTGAATTATTATTGCTCCATCTTTGGTTTCCTCCATTGTCTCTACCTCCTTGTTGATAATTGTCCCGCCAACCTTCATTGGAATTGTCTCTCCAACCTTTATTAAAGTTGTTACTCCCTTGGTTGTAATTGCCTCCTTGTTGAGGGTACCCTTGATTGAAATTGCCCCCTTGTGAATAGTATCCTTGATTAGGACGATCATAAAAGGGGCGATCATAGAAGTTATGGGTAGCCGCTTGATAAACCACTATTTTATGGTTTATCTTATGCTTAATTGAGTGGTTTTTATCAACTCTTTACCCATTTATTCATACTAATCGCATGCTTTATGTTTCCTTCCTGATTTTGTAATATGATTAAAAACATGCTTCTTTGGCCTTTATATTGCTAATATTAATCCTCTCTTATCACCATTAGATGCCTTGATATGTGTGTTAAGTGATTTCAGAGATTACAGGGCAGGAATGGCTCAGAGGATAGAAAGGAAGCATGCAAAAGTGGAAGGAATACAAGAAGTTGGAGAAACTGCTAAGCTGTCCAGCCTGACCTCTTCGCACTCAAACGGCTATAACTTTAGCTACAAAGGTCCAAATGATGCGGTTCCAGTTGTGTTTGAATGCTAACGTCCGGGGCTTCGAATTGATATATAATTTACCATAGCTGCCTCGAAGTTAGGTGATGCGAACGCGTGAATGACGCGCCCGCGTCGCATTTGCAAACTTCAATCCGCGCGGATGCGTGGACGACGCCTCCGTGTCACTTGGCCGCGACCTGAACGTAACAGAAATCGCAGGGAGCGATTTCTGGGCTGCTTTTGACCCAGTTTTCAGCCTAGAACACACAGATTAGAGGCTATAAAGTGGGGGAATGCATCCATTCATAATCATGCTTTTCATATTCACAAATTTAGGAGTAGATGTAGTTTTTAGAGAGAGAGGTTCTCTCCTCTCTTTTAGGATTTAGTTTTAGGATTTAGGATTATTTCTTCTTCATCTCAGGTTCAATATTCCTTTTATTTATTTTCTCAATTTAATTTATGAATTCTTCTATGTTACAGATTATTCTTTTGATTAATGTTATTTGAGGTATTTCAGTTTATTATTGCTCTCTTTTATTTATATTACTGTTGCTTTCAATCTGAAGACATTTTTATTCCAGTAGATTTACTTTTCCCTTTTGGTCTTGGTTAAGAAATCAGTAACTCAGGAATTATCAAACTCAACATGACTGATAATCGTTATCTTCAATAATCCCAATCTTTCCTTAGGGATTAACTAGGATTTGAGGATCTAACTAATTAGTCACTTGACCTTCCCTTGCTCTAGCAAAGGTTAACTAAGTGGAATCAAGATTCAATTTTCATCATCATTGATAAGGGTAACTAGGATAGGACTTCCAATTTCTCACACCTTGCCAAAAGTATGTTTTTACAGTTATTTATTTATTTTACAGTCTTTTACCTATTTTAATTGCAATTTAAGTTACTTGTTCCTCATCTTCACAACCCCGATTTACAATCTTCATAACCAATAATAAGAACATACTTCCCTACAGTTCCTTGAGAAGACAACCCGAGGTTTAAATACTTCGGTTATCAATTTATTTAGGAGTTTGTTACTTGTGACAACCAAAACCTTTGTACGAAGGGATTTCTGTTGGTTTAGAAACTATATCTACAACGCGACTATTTTTATAAAATTCTTTACTAACAAAAATACTAACGTCAAAATGGCGCCGTTGCCAGGGAACTGCAATCGTGTGCCTTATTATTGGTTATTGTAAATATTATTTTTTACTTGTTTATTTGTCTTTGTTTTTCTCTTTTTATTTCCATTAGCTACTATAAATCCTCACCCCTCTCGCTTTGAATTTGGTTCTAATATTGTTGAAAGGAGTGAAAGTTATAACAGGAACATGCATCAAGGTCGGAAGAATCAAAGATGGGAGGAGCCACAAGGATTTAATCAACCCTCTTGGCAACAACCCCCTCCAATGCACTATAACCAAAAACCATTCTGTGATGCATACCAAAATGATGACTATAGTGGACCCCTTTGTAGTTACCAACAAGGCCCACCATATGATTATGAACCACCTCCTCAACACAGCTTTGGACCACCATACTCACAAGCCCCCTACTACCAGACATCATCACATGATTCTAACCCGTATCCACCACACCAACCACCTTATGAGTCATATGAACCATATATAGAACCACCCCAATTCCAACCCAATTACTCCCAAGAACCACCACCTCAATATTTGCCATCTCCATATCCATCAATCCAAGAGCACTATGATCCTACTTATGATAGCCGAGCGCAACAAGAATCAAGGGATCGTCTCACGGAAACATGTGCAAAACTTCAAGCAACCCTTCGCCAATTGGATCAAGCGATAAATCGATTACCTTCCCGACGTTCAGACACTCAAGGAACCCCCATGGCCTCATGTGGGCAATCTAATAAAGAACGTAGCATGAAGGAGATATTAGAAACTCTGGTGGACAGTGAGTAGCACGATTTTATATTGAAACAATTGGAAGAAGCTACGCCTGCCATTGAGGAGGAAGAAGTGGTTGAAGACTTAGGAGATGCGGAACCTCCATGGGAAACTCAAGTTATAGAGCCTCCTTCAAAGACGTTTGAAATTGATGTTGAGGAGGGTGTACAACCTCCAAGGCATATCATGGTTGAAAACTTTGAAGGAGATGATCAAGAGATGGATTCAATCATTGATGAAGTCTTATCTACATTTGAATCCTCTCCCGTTGGACTAGACATGGAGATTAAAGAAGAAGAAGCACAACCTCCCATACCCTTGGTAAACAATGAAGAAGAGATTGAATTGGAAGAAAGCTACCAAGAAGAAGAGGTTGATATTGAAGAAGTTTGCAAAGAGGTGGAAGTTGTCAAAAAGCACAAGGGAGTGGAGCTTGAAATCACTTTGCCAAAGTTATTGGAGACCCCTCCCCCTAAGTTGCCATCATCCTTCACAACATTCAAGTGGGTAAAATTCATATCCCTTAGCTTTCTAATTCTACTTGAATATGGGCTACTGGAGACGGATGGTCAACTTAGAGCTCTTTGTGGCATTAAGAGTAAGAGAAAAATGGTCAGTGGTAAGAATTGTCCTGCAAGGTTCATTATGGTTGGAAGCTTTAAGTTTAAACACAAAGGTTGGTGTGAAGCTCAATTGAATGGGTCTAGGAAGTTGTTTGGTAGCTGCAGTGAGAATTCAAATTACTTATCACCCGGCTGGAAAAATACAGATTCCGACCAAAATGGGTGTAAAAGCAAGATTTGGGATCCTGGAATCTGCTCTGACATTTGTCACTCCGGGAGCCTAAGAATCTGTTTGAAGCTTCTTAAGGGCTTTACATGCCTAGTTTGGGATCCCGGAGGATATTGGAATCACAAACATTGGTGGAGATTCCTGGATGAGTTCAAGCATAAGCCACCATAACAGGAAGCTCATCAAATGTCCAACTTAAGGACTTTAACTAAAAGTGCTAGGTGGGAGACAACCCACCTTGGTATGATTGTTTCTTTTTCAATTTTATTTCATGTTGTTTGTTTTTATTTTGTTTTAATTTTATTGAACCTGGAATTATTCATAGCATCTACATTAGCATTGCATATTGCATAATTGCATAATTGCATATATATATATATATATATATATATATATATATATATATATATATATATATAACACGCACGCGATGCGGCAACGTCACTGACACGTCCGCGTCACTAGTGCGTTGGGAAGAAAGGAATTGAACAGAGAGTCATGCGAGAGCATAGCTGGAGGCGCGCCTTTAGCATAATTTGACCCACGCGACCGCGTCGCCGACGCGTCCGCGTCATGTGGGAACTTTCGCCTCGCACGCGACCGCGTCACCCACGCGGCCGCGTGACATGAAAATCGACGTGAAAAGGGTGCATAGCCGAAAGTTATGTTGGAGTGGTGCTGGACTGGTGCTGAACGCCCAGCCTTACCACGCGGACGCATGGCTCACGCGTCCGCGTCACATCCCTGTCATGACCACTCACGCGATTGCGTCGACCACGCGACCGCGTCACTCTGATATTTGCCAATAATGCATTTTGAACAGAGAGTTGTGCGAGCGCGAGGCTGCCCTCGCGCCAGTAGCACAAAATGCGTCACGCGTCCGCGTGACCGACGCGACCGCGTCGATTAATTTAAGTGCAAGTCGCGTGACCGCGTCCCCCATGCTTCCGCGTCGCTTGCGCCGCACAGCTTATCCAAATCAGCCAATTATCTTATCTTTTCTTCCCCAATCCTAATTTCTTCTATCTTTTCCTCTTTCTTCTTTCTTTCTTACTTTATTTCTTTTCCTTCCCATTCTTCTTATCTTTTATTTTATTTTATTTATTTGCATACTTTCATTCATTGCATTTTAATTTTGTATATTTTTATTTTATTTTCTAAATTTATTATTTTACCATTGGTGTTGAAATGTTCTTATTCAACTGTTATATCTTTTCTGGTATTATCTTAGTGCTTATGACTTGTTTTATTCTGATTGGGTAACATTATTTAAATCAATGCTAATCTTTTATGATACTTGTACTTCTCTTGCATTGATATGAACTTATACTATCTTGCATTACCCATATTTTCCTCTCTTTTGTTACAAATTTTGCACCACTAGTATGCCATGTGCTTATATTGTTTTCCCACGTACATGTTGAAGCTTCCATGTAAATGAGACCCTTATCATTTGGCATTAACCCAACCATACTTCATTTATTTTCATATCTTTATTATTGGGTTACCTTTCTTCTCTTTTTCTTTCAGGATGGCCACCAGGAAGAGAACCGGAAGACGTTTACATGGGAAGACAGACAAGTCCATCTGCAAAATCTTCGGAGAAAAGCGCCAGTTGGAATAGCCTGTCCACCTGCACATCTTAGCATGCACCGAGGACAGTACAATCTTTAAGTGTGGGGAGGTCGATACCGACTTCCATGGGTTAGTCACTTCATATTTTAGCACCAATGTTTAATTTTTTTTGTTAAATTAGTTGTTGCATTTGCATATTTGTTTGATTTTATGCATCTAGTTACTACTTGGTTAAAGTAATAAAATTCTTTTAAGACCCTATCTTTGAAAATTTTCACTAAATTAAATTGAAAAAATTTTTATGTTAAAACTTGTTTGAAGTTGTATTTGGAATATGGTTTTTGAGCCAAAGAACACACAACCTGTGAGATTTTGAGCTTATTTACATGGTTGCATTATTTAACCATAAATTTTTATTCTTGTGTGTTTTTTTAACTATGATTGCAACCTTTGCTTTGTTCCATTCTATATGTCCAATATTTAGTGTATTTACATGCTTGCATATGATTGAGGCCATTATTTGATTTTTACTCACTTATCCCAAATAAGCCTACCCTTTCAATCACCTTTGTTTGCCACCTTGAGCCTTTTTAATCCCATTTATTCTATATTTTACCACATCACTAGTCCTAAGCAGAAAAACAAATTAAAAACCCCAATTGAATCTTTGGTTAGCTTAAGATAGAGATTGTGCATCAACTAAGTGTGGGAACATGGGTTAATAAGGGAATGTATCATGTTTCTAATTTATTTAAATATTGGGAATTTGGGAACCTACTCATAAAAAACCAAAATAGAAAAATAATAAAAATCCATGTGCATTGATAAGTTATGTTTATTTCTCTACAAAAAAAAAAGAGATAAAAATCCAAAAATATTCAATAAAAAAGTAAATAAATAAGGGGACAAAATTACCCCAATGCTAAGTTAATAAAAAGATCAATACACATGTGATAAAAGTAAAGAAATATCAAAATTTTGGTACATGAGTATGGGAATCATATAAAAGTGAGAATTATGGGTAGCTAGGCATGAATTTAAAAGTATATAGAGTATATGTATATTAGGTGAGAGCTTAGGCTAATTAAAGATTCATATTATAGCTCACTTGGCCATACATATATCCTCACCCTTACCTTAGCCCCATTACAACCTTGAAAAGACCTCATGATGTTTGCATTAGTATGCTAAATATTTGTTAATTGGTTAGATGAAAAACAAGGTTTAGAAGGCATGATTAGAGAAGAATAGAGTGATTAATCCTAGACACTTGAGAGATTAGAGTGATATACATTACCAGTAATGGTTCAATGCTTAATTCTATGTTCCCTGCTTTCTTGAGCTATCTTCTTACAAGTTTACTTGTCTTTTATTGTATAATTTGAATTAGTGGAAATTAGTTTGTATTTTTCTTGGAGAACATGTTTGCTTTTAACCAAGTAGGTAGAAACATTTTGCATGTAGTTGCATTCATATAAGATAGGTTACATTTCATACATTCTACCATTCCTCTTCACTTCTTTTATAGCTTCTCTTGAGCTTAGCATGAGGACATGCTAATATTTAAGTGTGGGGAGGTTGATAAACCACTATTTTATGGTTTATCTTATGCTTAATTGAGTGGTTTTTATCAACTCTTTACCTATTTATTCATACTAATCGCATGCTTTATGTTTTCCTTCCTGATTTTGTGCTATGGTTGAAAACATGCTTCTTTGGCCTTTATATTGCTAATATTAATCCTCTTTTATCACCATTAGATGCCTTGATATGTGTGTTAAGTGATTTTAGAGATTACAGATCAGGAATGGCTCAGAGGATAGAAAGGAAGCATGCAAAAGTGGAAGGAATACAAGAAGTTGGAGAAACTGCTAAGCTGTCCAGCCTGACCTCTTTGCACTCAAACGGCTATAACTTTAGCTACAGAGGTCCAAACGACGCGGTTCCAGTTGCGTTGGAAAGCTAACGCCTGGGGCTTCAAATTGATATATAATTTTTCATAGCTGCTCCGAAGTTAGGCGACGCGAACACGTGAATGACGCGTCCGCGTCGCATCTGCGAACTTCAATCCGCGCGGACGCGTGGACGACGCCTCCGCGTCACTTGCCCGTGACCTGAACATAACAGAATTTGCAGGGAGCGATTTCTGGGCTGCTTTTAACCCAGTTTTCAGCTCAGAACACACAGATTAGAGGCTATAATGTGGGGGAATGCCTCCATTCATAATCATGCTTTTCATATTCACACATTTAGGAGTAGATGTAGTCTTTAGAGAGAGAGGTTCTCTCCTCTCTCTTAGGATTTAGTTTTAGGATTTAGGATTATTTCTTCTTCATCTCAGGTTCAATATTCCTTTTATTTATTTTCTCAATTTAATTTATGAATTCTTCTATGTTACAGATTATTCTTTTGATTAATGTTATTCGAGGTATTTCAGTTTATTATTGCTCTCTTTTATTTATATTACTGTTGCTTCCAATCTGAAGACATTTTTATTCCAGTAGATTTACTTTTCCCTTTTGGTCTTGGTTAAGAAATCAGTAACTCAGGAATTATCAAATTCAACATGACTGATAATTGTTATCTTTGCTAATTGAATTGAACTTCAATAATCCCAATATTTCCTTAGGGATTAACTAGGATTTGAGGATCTAACTAATTAGTCACTTGACATTCCCTTGCTCTAGCAAAGGTTAACTAAGTGGAATCAAGATTCAATTTTCATCATCATTGATAAGGGTAACTAGGATAGGACTTCTAATTTCTCACACCTTGCCAAAAGTATATTTTTACAGTTATTTATTTATTTTACAGTCTTTTACCTATTTCAATTGCAATTTAAATTACTTGTTCCTCATCTTCACAACCCCGATTTACAATCTTCATAACCAATAATAAGAACATACTTCCCTGCAGTTCCTTGAGAAGACGACCCGAGGTTTAAATACTTCGGTTATCAATTTATTTAGGGGTTTGTTACTTGTGACAACCAAAACGTTTGTATGAAGGGATTTCTGTTGGTTTAGAAACTATATCTACAACGCAACTATTTTTATAAAATTCTTTACTAACAAAAATCCTAACGTCAAAATGGCGCCGTTGCCGGGTGATAAACCCCGATTTTGTGGTTTATCTTGTGTTTATTTTGGGGGATTTTATCACCTTTTTTCACATTTATTCAATGAAATAGTATGGTTTTGCAATTCTCCCTTGATTTGTGCTTAAAAGTGAGAACATGCTTTTTAGGCCCTAAAATTGGTGATTTTAATTCACTTTAATTCCATTCGATGCCTTGATGTATTTGTTGAGTGATTTCATGTTCATAAGGAAAGTATTGGATGGAAGGAGTGAGGAGAAAAGCATGCAAAGTGGGAGAACTCATGAAGAAATGAAGGAACCGTAAAGCTGTCAAGCCTGACCTCTTCGCACTCAAATGACTATAACTTGAGTTACAGAGGTTCAAATGAGGTAGTTCTAGTTGCGTTGGAAAGATAACATACGGGGCTTCGAAATGATATAAAATTTACCATATGTTGTTTCGTTTTCAGGGGCACGCACGCGCCATGTACGCATGCGCGCTGATGGAGCACGTGGGTCCACTTTAATGAAATCGCCCCCAGCAATTTCTAGCTCATTTTGGGTCCAATCCAACCCATTTCTAATGCTATTGAACCCAAGGATTGAAGGGGGAATGAACCAAGTAGTCATAGTGTAGTTTTCATCATGTTTTAGGGTAGAATTCTTGAGAGAGAAGCTCTCCCTTCTCTCTAGAATTTAGGGTAGTTTAGGTTTAATCACTCTCAATTTCATCTCTCAATTCTTGTTTTGATTTCAATTCTCTTTATGTTTTAGTGTTCTATTATCTTAATATTCTTAGTTTCTCTTGTTAATTTCTTATTTTACTCTCTTTTATGTTGATGAACATTGTTGGATCTGATTTCCTTTTAATGCAATTTCATGTTTCTATGCTTCTTTTATGTTGATCTTGCTTGCTATTATGGATTTCTTGCTTATGATAGTTATGGATTTCATTAATTCTAGCATTTTGTGATGTTTACTTTTCTTGCACTCTAAGTGTTTGATGAAATGTTTACACTAGTTTTTGAGTAGTTCTCTTTGCTCTTGGCCTAGGCTAAGGGAATTGAGTGTCCTTGAGTCATTGGGTCTCATTGAATTAGTGATTTGAGAACTCTTGGTAATCAATTTGATACTCATTGACGCCAACCCACTACTAATCTAATTAGTAGGTAGGTTGGGACTTATGGGTTGATGTGATCAAACCTATTTGACGTACTTCAAGCCTAGGAGTAGATATTACGTACTTAAGGCTTTGGAAGTAGACTTAATAGGTTGGCCTCTCATAATTGTCAATGTATGATTTGTAGACAAGGATGGTGATCTCAATTACCTATGTCTAGCCAAGAGTTATTTTCCTTTATTTTATTAGTTAATTGTTCATTTACTTTTCTTGCCATTTATTTTCTTGCCCAAACACAAAATCAAAACCCCCTTGCATCTTCATAGCCAATAATTGAGCACTTCATTGCAACTCCTTGTGAGACGACCCGGAGTCTAAAATACTCCGGTTATTTCTTAATTGGGGTTTGTTCTTTGTGACAACCAAAAATTTAATTTGATGCGAGAGTTGTTTGTTGGTTTGGAGCTATACTTGCAATGTAAATATTTTGTGGAATTCCTTACCCACAACAATTTTCGCTATCAAATTAATGGCGCCGTTGCCGGGGAGTTGCAATGGTGTTATATTGTTGGCTATTGTATATATTGTGAATAACTTGATTTTTGGTTTGCTTGTTGGTTTTTGCTAGTTTTAGGACTTAGTTTTCTTTATTTCTTGTTAGCTTTTGTTTTTATTTTCTCTTTCACCATGAATTCTCATCACTTTGGCTATGAGTGTGGTTCAAACTATGTTGTAGGAAATGGAAGCTTCAATGAGGATGTGCATCAAGGATTTGGAGATCAAAGGTGTGAGGAGCCCCAAGCATATGAACAACCTTCATGGCAACAACCTCCTCTGGATTCTTATGGGTATAGTCCTAATCCTAATGCATACCAATCTAATGTATGTGATGACCCTTATTGTGATTGTCAACCACAACCATCACATGCATATGAACCCCCTCCTCAACATAGCCCTCAATAACCATACTCACAAGCCCCATACTACCATCCACCTCCATATGACCCCAACCCATATCCACCTTACCAACCACCTTGTGAACTATATGAACCATATGAAGAACCACCCCAATTCCACCACCAATACCCTCAAGAACCACCACCTCCATACTATCACATAGATGAATCACCTCCCATGTATGATAACTTTCAACCACATAATGAATTTCCCTCTCCACTACAACCCTCCATGGAAGATCACCCATATCCATCCATCCAAGAGTCAATGGATCATCTCAATGAAGCAATGGATCGGCTTTAAGCAATAATCCGTCAAAAGGAGCAAGAGGAAGCCCAAAAGAATCATGAAGCTATTGAGGATAACCTTGCAAAAATTAAAGCCAACTTGGACTCATGGGACTCATGCAACAAGCAAAGCATCTCCACGGATGAATGTGAGAATTCAACCGATGAAAGGAGCATGAAGGAGATTTTAGAATCTCAACATGAGGACAAGGAGATGGGGTATGTCTTGCAACAAGTGGAGGAGGAAGAGATTGTTGAAGAAGAAGAAGTGGTTGAAGAGTTAGAGGAAGTTGAACATGAGGTGGATTTCAAACTTGAGGGCACTTCCACACTAAGTGACATTATTGATGATTTTGTGGAAGTTGTTGAACCTTCTTCCAATGAGCTTGAATTTGGTGTTGAGGAGGGTGCGCAACCTCCTAAGCATATAATGAATGATGAAGAATTGGAAAAAGGTGCGCAAGTGACAAATCTTTCTCTTAAAGATGATCCCACACCAACACATGATCCTTTGGTATTTGAGGAATCTTCTCCTCTTGAAATTGAGGTGGATGTTGAGACAAGTTCCACAATACCTCTAAGTTGTGATATGAAGAATGGAGAAGAGCTAGAAGAGGTTGGTGAGGAAGTAATTGAACATGAAGAGTCTTGTCAAGAGGTGAACATGGAAGAAGCTTGCCAAGAGGTGGAGGTATTCAAAGAAGAGCACAAGGGAATAGAACTTACAAGACCATTGGAGACATCCCTTCCTAAGTCACCATCCAACACAATATTCAAGTGGGTAAAATTATTATCTCTAATCTTTACTTTCCCACTTGAATATGGTTTGATTGAAAATGATGGGCAACTTAGAGCTCTTTGTGGGGTTAACAACAAAGGAAATTGAGTAGTGGATAGAAATGCCAATCAAGGTTCCTTATGGTTGGAAGCTTAAAGTCTAAGTGCAACGGTTGGTATAATTCTCAACTAAAGGGGTCTAGGAAGGTGCTTTGGTGTTTACTTGAGAATTTGGATCACTTGCCACCCAAACGGAATTGTCTTGATCAACTTGAAGATGGGTGTAGAAACAAGATTTGGGATCCAGGTATATATGAGAATCAATTTTGGGAAGCCTTAACTTGTGAAGGATTCCATCAAGACTTATTGCAATTCATTAGAAATTTTGGAGCACAATGGAAAACCAAGCATTGGTGGAGGTTCCAAGATGAATTCAAGCACAAGCCACCATAACAAGGAGCTTCCCAAATGTCCAACTTAAGGACTTAAACTAAAAGTGCTAGGTGGAAAACACCCCACCATGGTAAACTCTTTCCACTCTCTTTTAGATTTGGTTAATAAGTGATTGGAGTTGCCATTGTAGGTAGTTCTTCTTATTTTCTATACTCTTATGCATTTTGCTTTTATTGATAGGTTGTTTGTTGAATTCATGCTTTGATTAGTCTAGTTATTGTTGAATTGCATTTTACTTGTAGTATAAGTTTTGTTTTTAGTGTATTTGAAAATTTTTCAAAAACCACAAAGATTTGTTGTTGAATTTAATTTTGATTTTTTTAGAATGCTTGTAGATTATGAGAGTGCCTTGTTCAAAAAAAAAAAAAACTGGGCATCCGCGCGCAAGCGCGCTGTGCGCGCGCGCCGGTGGTGCATATCACACTCCTGGTACAAAAACCAGAGAGTCGTGGCAAAGTTATGCCTATTCTGTGCCGCCACCCACGCGCAAGCGTACATGACGCGTCCGCGCCGGTCGCCATCTTCACATCCACGCGTATGCGTGCTATGCACGTACGCGTCACTTGTCCCGCTTGCCCACCCACGCGCACGCGTGCTGTGCGCGTACGCGTCGGTTCCGCGCGCTGCTTCCCCTGTTTTCTACTTTGTTTTCTTCCTCTTTCTTTCTACCTTCTTCTTTCTTCTTCTTTCTTCCTTTCTTACTTTCTTTCACTTCTTCTTTTCTTTTCAAAATTCCACTTTTTATTTTTTTTATTTTCATTTTCTTCTATATGTTGCATTTGCATATTATCACCCATTGCATTTTAATTTTGTTTTTTTATAAATTGTTCTTATTTTCTTTTCTAAGTTCTTGTTTTAATAATGGTGTTGGATTCTTATATTCAATTGTTGAGGATTTCTTGGTTAATCTTGGTGCTTTGTGACTTGTTTGACATTAATTGTAATATTTGCTCTACACACAAGATTAGTGCTTTAGTCCTTCCTGACTCATGATCTCTTGTCTTTATACTTCATCATCATTGAGTTAGGATGGGACCAAATGCTCTCACGCTTACCACTAATCTTGTTTGTGTCAATTATTGATTAAGCTTGATGCTCAATATGCTCTTCATGCTTTAACTTGTTCTTGCATCAAGTATTAGTTGATATGCCCTTTGCCTATATTGCTTTCTCACTTACATGCGTAGATAACATGTAGTGAGAACCTTACTCTTATGTGGCATTAGCCCCCGCCTATGTTCTACTTGCTTTGATGTCTTTGATGTAGGCTTAATTATCCTTCTTTCTCTTTCCTTTTAGGTTGGCCACCAAGAAGGAAAGGAATGGAAAGGCTTCTAAATGGGACAACAAACAAGTTCATCCGCACAACCTTTTGAAGGAGCTCATCAATTGTAGCAACCCGTCCACCTTACTCTTCTTTGCATGCACCGAGGACGGTACAAATTTTTAAGTGTGGGGAGGTCGTCCGACCGATCTCCATGGGTAACAACTTCCTTTTTCAACACCAATTCTTAATTTTTGTCCTTGTTAGTTAGTTGTTGCATTGCATGATAGGTTGTATGCTAGTTAGAAATTGTACATATTTTACCACTTCTTTTTATGTTAGGACTATTTGGTTAGGGTGATGATTTCTTTTCCAAGAAACTGTTTTTAGGGCACCCTACCAATTTGAAAAAAAAATTTGTTGAACTTGCTTGAAGAATTTATTTTGGAACATGGTTTTTGAGCTAAGAACACAAGCATGTGAGTTTTGAGCCCAATTGCGTGGTTACATCTTATAACCACTTATTTCCATTCTTGTGTGCATTGTTCTCTTTCTATGATTGTAATCTTTGATTTGTTTAATTCTTTATGTCCATTATTCCATGTATACATGCATTTATATGATTGAGGCCATCATTTCATTTAGCTCACTTACCCAAATAGCCTACCTTTCATCAACCATTGTTAGCCAATTTTGAGCCTATTTAATCCCTTTTGGTCTTAATTGTAGCACATCACTACCCTTAAGCGAAAAACAATAAATGTCCTTAATTTGGATCTTTGATTAGCTTAGGCTAGTGAGGGTGTATATCATTTGGGTAATGGGAAACTTGGAGCATTGGTTGAGGTAAAAGTGTAATTTTTATTTTTGTTGAAAATATTGGGAATTGGGTACATATTCATGCACTATATGTAAAACCATATGCATTGATATGTTTGTATATATTTTTCAAAAAAAAATGTAGAAAAAAAAAATATATATATATATATATATATAAAGAAAAAAATAGAAAAAAAAAGAAAAATATATAGAAAAAGAATACAATAAAAAGGGGACAAAAATGTCCCAAAGTAAAGTTCAATAAAAATCAATGCATATAGAATGTGAATTAAAGAGAATGCATGAGTATGTGAAAAAGTGGGAATCATGGGGTTGTGTATTAGAATTGCATAGGTTGTTATATTTGTTTAGTGAGAGCTTAGGCTAATCAAAGATAAAAATTTCAAGCTCACTTGACCATATGCATCCCTACCTTGACCCTAGCCCCATTACAACCTATGAATAAGTCCTCATGATAAATGTATGCATGCATTGAATAATTGTTGATTGTTAGATGAAAAACAAATCTTGAAAAGCATGATTAGAGGAGAATTGAGTGAATCGACCCTATACACTTGAGCGATTAGAGCGGATACACATCCGGTGAGGGTTCGATGCTCAATTCCTTGTTCCCAGCTTTCATGAGCTTTCTTCTTGCAAGTCTATTTGAACTTTATTTTGATATTTGAATTGGTAGAGTTTGTGAGTCGTCATATGACCTTTGCCCTACTTGCTCATATATGTTCTTGGGGATTGATTTGCTTTTAACCAAGTAGATAGAGTCATATTGCATTTAGTAGCATTCATATAGATAGGTGCATATAGTTTATTTGCATTGAATAAATGTTCATAACCCTTTTCTTGTCCTTCTCTATTCTTAGCATGAGGACATGCTTGGTTTAAGTGTGGAGAGATTTGATAAACCCCGATTTTGTGGTTTATCATGTGCTTATTTTGGGGGATTTAATCACCTTTTCTCACATTTATTCAATGAAATAGCATCGTTTTGCAATTCTCCCTTGATTTGTGCTTAAAAGTAAAAACATACTTTTTAGGACTTAAAATTGGTGATTTTAATTCACTTTAATTCCATTCGATGCCTTGATGTATTTGTTGAGTGATTTCATGTTCATAAGACAAGTATTGGATGGAAGGAGTGAGGAAAAAAGCATGCAAAGTGGGATAACTCATGAAGAAATGAAGGAACTGTAAAGCTGTCAAGCCTGACCTCTTCGCACTCAAACGACTATAACTTGAGCTACAGAGACTCAAATGAGGCGGTTTCAATTGAGTTGGAAATCTAACATCTGGGGCTTCGAAATGATATAAAATTTGCTATATGTTGTTTCGTGTTCAGGGGCACGCACGCACCATGTACGCGTGCGCACCGATGGAGCACGTGGGTCCACTTTAATGAAATCGCCCCCAGCGATTTCTAGCTCATTTTGGGCCCAATCCAACCCATTTCTGATGCTATTGAACCCAAGGATTGAAGGAGGAATGAACCAAGTAGTCATAGTATAGTTTTCATCATGTTTTAGGGTAGAATTCTAGAGAGAGAAGCTCTCCATTCTCTCTAGAATTTAGGGTAGTTTAGGTTTAATCACTCTCAATTTCATCTCTCAATTCTTGTTTTGATTTCAATTCTCTTTATGTTTTAGTGTTCTATTATCTTAATCTTCTTAGTTTCTCTTGTTAATTTTTTATTTTACTCTCTTTTATGTTGATGAACATTGTTGGATCTAATTTCCTTTTAATGCAATTTCATGTTTCTATGCTTCTTTTATGTTGATCTTGCTTGCTATTATGGATTTCTTGCTTATGATAGTTATGGGTTTCATTAATTCTAGCATTTTGTGATGTTTACTTTTCTTGCACTCTAAGTGTTTGATGAAATGTTTACACTAGTTTTTGAGTAGTTCTCTTTGCTCTTGGCCTAGGCTAAGGGAATTGAGTGTCCTTGAGTCATTGGGTCTCATTAAATTGGTGATTTGAGAACCCTTGCTGATCAATTTGATACTCATTGAAGCCAACCCACTATTAATCTAATTAGTAGGTAGGTTGGGACTTATGGGTTGGTGTGATCAAACCTATTTGACGTACTTCAAGCCTAGGAGTAGATATTACGTACTTAAGGCTTTGGAAGTAGACTTAATAGGTTGGCCTCTCATAATTGTCAATGTATGGTTTGTAGACAAGGATGGTGATCTCAATTACATATGTCTAGCCAAGAGTTGTTTTCCTTTATTTTATTAGTTAATTGTTCATTTACTTTTCTTGCCATTTATTTTCTTGCCCAAACACAAAATCAAAACCCCCTTGCATCTTCATAGCCAATAATTGAGCACTTCATTGCAACTCCTTGTGAGACGACCCGGAGTCCAAAATACTCCGGTTATTTCTTAATTGGGGTTTGTTCTTTGTGACAACCAAAAATTTAATTTGATGCGAGAGTTGTTTGTTAGTTTGGACCTATACTTGCAACGTAAATATTTTGTGGAATTCCTTACCCACAACAATTTTCGCTATCACCGGGAAACTGTAATCGTGTGCCTTATTATTGGTTATTGTAAATATTTTTTTTACTTGTTTATTTGTATTTATTTTTCTCTTTTTATTTCCATTAGCTACTATGAATCCTCACCCCTCTCGCTTTGAGTTTGGTTCTAATATTGTTGAAAGGAGTGAAAGTTATAACAGGAACATGTATCAAGGTCGGAAGAATCAAAGATGGGAGGAGCCACAAGGATTTAATCAACCCTCTTGGCAACAACCCCCTCCAATGCACTATAACCAAAAACCATTCTGTGATGCATACCAAAATGATGACTATAGTGGACCCCCTTGTAGTTACCAACAAGGCCCACCATATGATTATGAACCACCTCCTCAACACAGCTTTGGACCACCATACTCACAAGCCCCCTACTACCAGACATCATCACATGATTTTAACCCGTATCCACCACACCAACCACCTTATGAGTCATATGAACCATATATAGAACCATCCCAATTCCAACCCAATTACTCCCAAGAACCACCACTTCAATATTTGCCATCTCCATATCCATCAATCCAAGAGCACTATGATCCTACTTATGATAGCCGAGCGCAACAAGAATCAAGGGATCGTCTCGCAGAAATATGTGCAAAACTTCAAGCAACCCTTCACCAACTGGATCAAGTGATAAATCGATTACCTTCCCGACGTTCGGACACTCAAGGAACCCCAATGGCCTCATGTGGGAAATCTAATAAAAAATGTAGCATGAAGGAGATATTAGAAACTCTGGTGGACAGTGAGCAGCACGATTTTATATTGAAACAATTGGAAGAAGCTACGCCTGCCATTGAGGAGGAAGAAGTGGTTGAAGACTTAGGAGATGCGGAACCTCCATGGGAAAATCAAGTTATAGAGCCTCCTTCAAAGACGTTTGAAATTGATGTTGAGGAGGGTGTACAACTTCCAAGGCATATCATGGTTTAAAACTTTGAGGGAGATGATCAAGAGATGGATTCAATCATTGATGAAGTCTTATCTACATTTGAATCCTCTCCCGTTGGATTAGACATAGAGATTAAAGAAGAAGAAGCACAACCTCCCATACCCTTGGTAAACAATGAAGAAGAGATTGAATTGGAAGAAAGCTACCAAGAGGAAGAGGTTGATATTGAAGAAGTTTGCAAAGAGGTGGAAGTTGTCAAAAAGCACAAGGTAGTGGAGCTTGAAATCACTTTGCCAAAGTTATTGGAGACCCCTCCCTCTAAGTTGCCATCATCCTTCACAACATTCAAGTGGGTAAAATTCATATCCCTTAGCTTTCTAATTCCACTTGAATATGGGCTACTGGAGACGGATGGTCAACTTAGAGCTCTTTGTGGTATTAAGAGTAAGAGGAAAATGGTCAGTGGTAAGAATTGTCCTGTAAGGTTCATTATGGTTGGAAGCTTTAAGTTTAAACGCAAAGGTTGGTGTAAAGCTCAATTGAATGGGTCTAGGAAGCTGTTTGGTAGCTGCAGTGAGAATTCAAATTACTTATCACCCGGCTGGAAAAATACAGATCCCGACCAAAATGGGTGTAAAAGCAAGATTTGGGATCCTGGAATCTGCTCTGACATTTGTCACCCCGGGAGCCTAAGAATCTGTTTGAAGCTTCTTAAGGGCTTTACATGCCTAGTTTGGGATCCCGGAGCATATTGGAATCACAAACATTGGTGGATATTCCTGGATGAGTTCAAGCATAAGCCACCATAACAAGAAGCTCATCAAATGTCCAACTTAAGGACTTTAACTAAAAGTGCTAGGTGGGAGACAACCCACCATGGTATGATCGTTTCTTTTTCAATTTTATTTCATGTTGTTTGTTTTTATTTTGTTTTAATTTCATTGAACCTGGAATTATTCATAGCATCTACATTAGCATTGCATACTGCATAATTTCATAATTGCATATATATATATAAAAAAAAAACACGCATGCGACGCGGCAGCGTCGCTGACACGTCCACGTCACTAGTGCGTTGGGAAGAAAGGAATTGAACAGAGAGTCATGCGAGAGCATGGCTGGAGGCACGCCTTTAGCATAATTTAACCCACGCGACTGCATCGCCGACGCGTCCGCGTCATGTGGGAACTTTTGCCTCCCACGCGACCGCGTCACCCACGTGGCCGCGTGACATGAAAATCAACGTGAAAAGGGTGCATAGCCGAAAGTTATGCTGGAGCGGTGCTGGACTGGTGCTGAACGGCCAGCCTTATTACGCGGACGCATGGCTCACACGTCCGCGTCACATCCCTGTCATGACCACTCACGCGATCGCGTCAACCACGCGACCGCGTCACCCTAATATTTGGCAATAATGCATTTTGAACAGAGAGTTGTGCGAGCGCGAGGCTGCCCTCGTGCCAGTAGCACAAAATGCGTCACGCGTCCGCGTGACCGACGCGACCGCGTCGATTAATTTAAGCGCAAGTCACGCGACCGCGTCCCCCATGCGTCCGCGTCGCTTGCGCCGCACAACTTATCCAGATCAGCCAATTATCTTATCTTTTCTTCCCCAATCCTAATTTCTTCTATCTTTTCTTCTTTCTTCTTTCTTTCTTACTTTATTTCTTTCCCTTCTCATTCTTCTTATCTTTTATTTTATTTTATTTATTTGCATACTTTCATTCATTGCATTTTAATTTTGTATATTTTTATTTTTTTCTAAAATTATTATTTTACCATTGGTGTTCAAATATTCTTATTCAACTATTATATCTTTTCTGGTATTATCTTAGTGCTTATGACTTGTTTTATTCTGGTTGGGTAACATTATTTAAATCAATGCTAGTCTTTTATGATACTTGTACTTCTCTTGCATTGATATGAACTTATACTATCTTGCATTACCCACATTTTCCTCTCTTTTGTTGCAAATTTTGCACAACTAGTATGCCATGTGCTTATATTGTTTTCTCATGTACATGTTGAAGCTTCCATGTAAATGAGACCCT
The DNA here is from genome assembly GCF_003086295.3 of Arachis hypogaea. Classification (NCBI taxonomy): domain Eukaryota; kingdom Viridiplantae; phylum Streptophyta; class Magnoliopsida; order Fabales; family Fabaceae; genus Arachis; species Arachis hypogaea. The sequence goes on along the minus strand of NC_092051.1, from coordinate 95,125,158 downwards.
TATCATTTGGCATTAACCTAACCATACTTCATTTATTTTCTTATCTTTATTATTGGGTTACCTTTCTTCCCTTTTTTTCCAGGATGGCCACCAGGAAGAGAACCGGAAGACGTTTACATGGGAAGACAGACAAGTCCATCTGCAAAATCTTCAGAGAAAAGTGCCAGTTGGAATAGGCCGTCCACCTGCACATCTTAGCATGCACCGAGGACGGTGCAACCTTTAAGTGTGGGGAGGTCGATACCGACTTCCATGGGTTAGTCACTTCATATTTTAGCACCAATGTTTAATTTTCTTTGTTAAATTAGTTGTTGCATTTGCATATTTGTTTGATTTTATGCATCTAGTTACTACTTGGTTAAAGTAATAAAATTTTTTTAAGACCCTATCTTTGAAAAATTTCACTAAATTAAATTGAAAATTTTTTTATGTTAAAACTTGTTTGAAGTTGTATTTGGAACATGGTTTTTGAGTCAAAGAACACACAACCTGTGAGATTTTGAGCTTATTTACATGGTTGCATTATTTAACCATAAATTTTTATTCTTGTGTGTTTTCTTCACTATGATTGCAACCTTTGCTTTGTTCCATTCTATGTGTCCAATATTTAGTGTATTTACATGCTTGCATATGATTGAGGCCATTATTTGATTTTTACTCACTTATCCCAAATAAGCCTACCCTTTCAATCACCTTTGTTTGCCACCTTGAGCCTTTTTAATCCCATTTATTCTATATTTTATCACATCACTAGTCCTAAGCAGAAAAACAAATTAAAAACCCCAATTGAATCTTTGGTTAGCTTAAGATAGAGATTGTGCATCAACTAAGTGTGGGAACATGGGTTAATAAGAGAATGTATCATGTTTCTAATTTATTTGAATATTGGGAATTTGGGAACCTACTCATAAAAAACCAAAATAGAAAAATAATAAAAATCCATGTGCATTGATAAGTTATGTTTATTTCTCTACAAAAAAAAGAGAGAAAAATCCAAAAATATTCAATAAATAAGTAAATAAATAAGGGGACAAAATTACCCCAATGCTAAGTTAATAAAAAGATCAATACACATGTGATAAAAGTAAAGAAATATCAAAATTTTGGTACATGAGTATGGGAATCATATAAAAGTGAGAATTATAGGTAGCTAGGCATGAATTTAAAAGTATATAGAGTATATGTATATTAGGTGAGAGCTTAGGCTAATTAAAGATTCATATTATAGCTCACTTAGCCATACATATATCCTCACCCTTACCTTAGCCCCATTACAACCTTGGAAAGACCTCATGATGTTTGCATTAGTGTGCTAAATATTTGTTGATTGGTTAGATGAAGAACAAGGTTTAGAAGGCATGATTAGAGAATAATAGAGTGATTAACCCTAGACACTTGAGAGATTAGAGTGATATACATTACCAGTAAGGGTTCAATGCTTGATTCTATGTTCCCTGCTTTCATAAGCTATCTTCTTACAAGTTTACTTGTCTTTTATTGTATAATTTGAATTAGTGGAAATCGGTTTGTATTTGTCTTGGAGAACTTGTTTGCTTTTAACCAAGTAGGTAGAAACATTTTGCATGTAGTTGCATTCATATAAGATAGGTTGTATTTCATACATTCTACCATTCCTCTTCACTTCTTTTATAGCTTCTCTTGAGCTTAGCATGAGGATATGCTAATATTTAAGTGTGGAAAGGTTGATAAACCTCTATTTTATGGTTTATCTTATGCTTAATTGAGTGGTTTTTATCAACTCTTTACCCATTTATTCATACTAATCGCATGCTTTATGTTTTCCTTCCTGATTTTGTGCTATGATTGAAAATATGCTTCTTTGGCCTTTATATTGCTAATATTAATCCTCTCTTATCACCATTAGATGCCTTGACGTATGTGTTAAGTGATTTCAGAGATTACAGGGCAGGAATGGCTTAGAGGATAGAAAAGAAGCATGCAAAAGTGGAAGGAATACAAGAAGTTGGAGAAACTGCTAAGCTGTCCAGCCTGACCTCTTCGCACTCAAACGGCTATAACTTTAGCTACAGAAGTCAAAACGACGCAGTTCTAGTTGCGTTGGAAAGCTAACGTCTAGAGCTTCGAATTGATATATAATTTGCCATAGCTGCCCCTAAGTTAGGCGACACGAACGCGTGAATGACGCGCCCGCGTCGCATCTGCGAACTTCAATCCGCGCGGACGCGTGGACGACGCCTCCACGTCATTTGCCCGCGACCTGAACGTAACAGAAATCGCAGGGAGCGATTTCTGGGCTGCTTTTGACCCAGTTTTCAGCCTAGAACACACAGATTAGAGAATATAAAGTGGGGGAATGCATCCATTCATCATCATGCTTTTCATATTCACAAATTTAGGAGTAGATGTAGTTTTTAGAGAGAGAGGTTCTCTCCTCTCTCTTAGGATTTAGTTTTAGAATTTAGGATTATTTCTTCTTCATCTCAGTTTCAATATTCCTTTTATTTATTTTCTCAATTTAATTTATGAATTCTTCTATGTTACAGATTATTCTTTTGATTAATGTTATTTGAGGTATTTCTGTTTATTATTGCTCTCTTTTATTTATATTACTATTGCTTCGAATCTGAAGACATTTTTATTCCAGTAGATTTACTTTTCCCTTTTGGTCTTGGTTAAGAAATCAGTAACTCAGGAGTTATCAAACTCAACATGACTGATAATCGTTATCTTTGCTAATTGAATTGAACTTCAATAATCCCAATATTTCCTTAGGGATTAACTAGGATTTGAGGATCTAACTAATTAGTCACTTGACCTTCCCTTGCTCTAGCAAAGGTTAACTAAGTGGAATCAAGATTCAATTTTCATCATCATTGATAAGGGTAACTAGGATAGGACTTCTAATTTCTCACACCTTGCTAAAAGTATGTTTTTATAGTTATTTATTTATTTTACAGTCTTTTACCTATTTTAATTGCAATTTAAGTTACTTGTTCCTCATCTTCACAACCCCGATTTACAATCTTCATAACCAATAATAAGAACATACTTCCCTGCAGTTCCTTGAGAAGACGACCCGAGGTTTAAATACTTCGGTTATCAATTTATTTAGGGGTTTGTTACTTGTGACAACCAAAACATTTGTACGAAGGGATTTCTGTTGGTTTAGAAACTATATCTACAACGCAACTATTTTTATAAAATTCTTTACTAACAAAAATCCTAACGTCACCGCCAAAGTGTTATCTTCTTGAAGACTTGGGCATTCATCCGTGTAGTGGGAGTAGCATGAACAAATACCGCATACTCTTTGGGGGACCAATTGTTGGATTTGTTGGTGTTGAGGAGGTGGGGGTTGTTGTTGATAGAATGGAGGTTGTTGTTGATTCACTTGGAGTTGCTTTAGAAGACTTGTCATCTCACACAAGGTTTTGGTAAGAGTGGCGGTCTCACCACTAGAAGAAACTTCATTAACGGCTCTAGGGTGATTGCTTCTTTATCTAGCATGCAAGGTAGACTCGGCCAAATCGGAGATCAATTGCCATGCTTCCTCTGCCGTTCTATATTTTGTCAAAGAACTGTTGCTTGAAGCATCTAGGAGGATCTTGTCTTGTGGTTTCATCCCTTGACAAAAATAGCTTATTAACACAAGAGTGTCAATCATATGGTTGGGGCACGAGTCAAGAAGCTTTCGGAACCGCTCCCAATATTCATGTAGAGTTTCCAACTCGCCTTGGACAATGCATGAGATTTCTTTCCGCAACTTATCGGTCATCGCCACGAGAAAGAATTTGTCTAAGAACTCTCTTCTAAGCAAGTCCCAATCACCAACAATCTCACTTGGCAAAGAGTAGAACCACTCCTTAGCTCTCCCTTCAAGAGAGAAAGGAAAAGCATACAACCAAACCGTAACTTCACTCGAGCCTTCCCGCCTAGTAGTAGAGCATACACCTTGGAAGTCCTTAAGGTGTCTAATAGGATCTTGAGCGGAAAGTCCTTGATACTTGGGAAGAAGATTGATTAAAGCCGTTTTAAGCTCAAAATTAGCATTCAAATCCAGATGACGAATGTGAGTAGGTTGAAGAACAAAATCTGGAGCACCGGCTTCCTTGAGAGTGACTCGCCTTGGGGTGGGCATTGTGTTCGTACCTAGATCAATAGAAGAGTTATTAGTAGTGTCTATGGAAGAGTAAACAGTGCCTTCTTCGAATGATGATTCGGAATCAACTTTGGATATAGTAGGTGAATTGGTAGGAACCTTTTAACCACCTCCAAAGGCTAACCGTCTCCGGGCTTGTCTAAGGTGAAGCAAAGTTCTTTCTATTTCCGGATCAAATCTAGCTAAGCTCGGGTCGGGTAGAGAACGTGTCATTCAAGGAAAGAGATAGTGAGCTCATGACATTAAAGTGAACTAGACAAAGAGTAATCCTAACTAACACGAACAATCAAGCAAAATACAAGTATATACATATTCACATATCTACACTAACCAACAACATGGCACTCATGTGCACTCCCCGGCAACGGCGCCATTTTGATGAGTGATTTTATGCCGATATAGAATTTATCAATAAACCCAATCGTAGTATAGTCTAAACCGATACGCAATTCCACATTAAATAATCTAAAATCAATAACCGAGAGTATGAGTCCTGAGTCGTTCTCCCTAGGAGTGCGCCAAGATGCATATTGTTGGTTAGAGAGTGTATTGGTGTTTGGAGTTTCATATAAGAAAAGAATAAGCTAATAGTGTGAATAAAAATCAAATGCTATAAAAGCCTTGGCTAGAAGTGAGAATTGGACTTGCTATCATCATTATTTCTATCAATTGTAATCACAATTAGCTATCGCTTCACTTAGTTAACCTATAGTATAAAGGAAAGTCAAGTGAGAGTAATCAATTTGGATTCACAAGTCCTAGCCTAACCCTAGGGAAGTCTAGCTTTAGTGACATGCAAATCAATTAGCAATTTCCAATTGATAATCAACAAAAGACATTAATAATTCAAGTGTCTCCAATGTCTCAACTTCTAAGCCAAGTAAGAAAAGTCTATTCCATAGTTAAAGTTGGCATTTTCTCAAACACTTGGAGAGCAATGATGAGAGGCATTGTAAAATTAAGAATAAAATTGAATTCAAAGATGTCCACTACAAGAGATTAGCAACAATCAAACAATTAAAGGCTAAGAACTTGAATTACCTCAATGTATCAATGGAAGAAGCAACAACATCCAAAAGCTAAGATCCCCAAGTAACTTGAACAACAAGAACTAAATTGAGAGTATGAGAATCTAGATCTATAATTGGAAGTAAAGTAGAAGTGAATTGAAAATAGATCTCACCAAATTCAACAAGAGAATCCAAAATTTGAGAAGCTAAACCCTAGAGAGAAGTTAGAGAGAAGTTGGAGTTTCTCTTTCTACCAAATGTAACTTCCAACTAAAAATATCTAAAAATGAGACAATACATGTGGATCCCTTCAATCCTTGGTCTTCTTGTGCCTTTTCCCGCCAGAATTCTGCTCCAAACAGGGTCTGTAACTGCCCTGAAATTGCTAGTCACGTTTTCTCTTTAAAAGTCACGTGCGGCATCGACGCGTACGCGCACAGCACGCATATGCGTCCCTGAAGCTTGTACAATCCACACGCACGCGTCAGGCGTGCGTGCGCGTCCCTGGGGATCTGGCCTAGTGGTGCACGAAATTGTGATCCTTAACAATGGCGCCAAAAACTTGGTGCTCGGAACGTAATTCACACACTTTGTCACAACTTCGCACAACTAACCAGCAAGTGCACTGGGTCGTCCAAGTAATAAACCTTACGTGAGTAAGGGTCGATCCCACGGAGATTGTCGACTTGAAGCAAGCTATGGTCACCTTGTAAATCTTAGTTAGACGGATTCAGATGGTTATAGAGAATTGATAATTAAAGCATAATTAAAATATAAACTAGGATAGAGATACTTATGTAATTCATTGGTGAGAATTTCAGATAAGTGTATAGAGATGCTTTCGTTCTTCCTGAACCTCTGCTTTCCTGCTGTCTTCATCCCATCATTCCTACTCCCTTCCATGGAAGCTTATGCAGGGCATCACTGTTGTCAATGGCTACATCCCGTCCTCTCAGTGAAAATGGTCCAAAATGCGCTGTCACCGCATGGCTATTCATCTGTCGGTTCTCGATCATACTGGAATAGGATTCAGTCATCCTTTTACGTATGTCACTACGCCCAGCACTCGCGAGTTTGAAGCTCGTCACAGCCATCCCTTCCCGGATCCTACTCGGAATACCACAGACAAGGTTTAGACTTTTCGAATCTCAAGAATGGCTGCCAATAATTCTAGCCTATACCACGAAGACTCTGATCTCATGGAATGGAAGGCTTGGTTGTCAGGCGAGGCAACCATGCGTCATGAACCAGAAGGCTAAGAGATATGCACTTAAGCGATTGCAAGTAGAACGGAGGTGGTTGTCAGGCAAGCGTTCATGGGTGAGAATGGTGATGAGTGTCACAGATCATCACCTTCCTCAGGTTGAAGAACAAGTGTATATCTTAGATAAGAAATAGGCTTGAGTTGAATAGAAAAACAATAGTACTTTGTATTAATTCATGAGGAACAGCAGAGCTCCACACCTTAATCTATGGTGTGTAGAAACTCTACCGTTGAAAATACATAAGAACAAGGTCCAGGCATGGCCGAATGGCTAGCCTCCCCAAATGGCATATGAATTCGAAATTAAGGGAAAAGGACCCCCAGTACAATAGTAAAGAGTTCTATTTATGTTAAACTAGTTACTAGGGTTACAGAAATAGGTATATGATGCAGAAATCCACTTCCGGGGCCCACTTGGTGTGTGCTTGGGCTGAGCATTGAAGATTTCACGTGGAGAGGTCTTTCTTGGAGTTAAACGCCAGTTTATAACCTATTTTTGGCGTTTAACTCCACTTTGCAACCTATTTCTGGCGTTTGACTCCATAATAGGTCAGGGAGCTGGCGTTGAACGCCAGTTTGCGTCATCTAAACTCGGACAAAGTATGGACTATTATATATTTTTGGAAAGCCCTGGATGTCTACTTTCCAACGCAATAGAGAGCGCATCATTTGGAGTTCTGTAGCTCCAGAAAATCCACTTTGAGTGCAGGGAGGTCAGAATCCAACAGCATCTGCAGCCCTTCTTCAACCTCTGAATCTGATTTTTACTCTAGTCCCTCAATTTCAGCCAGAAAATACCTGAAATCACAGAAAAATACACAAACTCATAGTAAAGTCCAGAAATGTGAATTTTATTTAAAAACTAATAAAAATATATTAAAAACTAACTAAATCATACTAAAAACTATGTAAAAACAATGCCAAAAAGTGTATAAATTATCCTCTCATCGTAACACCAAACTTAAATTGTTGCTTGTCCCCAAGCAACTGAAAATCAAATAGGATAAAAAGAAGAGAATATACTATAAATTCCAAAATATCAATGAAACTTTGCTCTAATCAGATGAGCGGGACTATTAGCTTTTTGCCTCTTGAATAGTTTTGGCACCTCACTTTATCCATTGAAGTTTAGAATGATTGGCATCTATAGGAACTTAGAATTTAGATAGTTTTATTGATTCTCCTAGTTCAGTATGTTGATTCTTGAACACAGCTACTTTATGAGTCTTGGCCGTGGCCCTAAGCACTTTATTTTCCAGTATTACCACCGGATACATAAATGCCACAGACACATAACCGGGTGAACCTTTTCAGATTGTGACTCAACTTTGCTAAAGTCCCCAATTAGAGGTGTCCAGGGTTCTTAAGCACACTCTTCTTTTACTTTGGACCTCGACTTTAACCGCTCAGTCTCAAGTTTTTACTTGACACCTTCACGCCACAAGCACATGGTTAGGGACAGCTTGGTTTAGCCGCTTAGGCCAGGATTTTATTCCTTTAGGCCCTCCTATCCACTGATGCTCAAAGCCTTGGATCCTTTTTACCCTTTCCTTTTGGTTTTAAGGGCTATTGGCTTTTTGCTCTTGCCATTTGGTTTAAAGAGCTTTTGGCTTTTTCTGCTTGCTTTTTCTTTTTCCTTCTTTCTTTTTTTTTCGCCATTTTTCTTTTCTCTCTTTTTTTTCGCAAGCTTTTGTATTCACTGCTTTTTCTTGCTTCAAGAATCATTTTTATGATTTTTCAGATCATCAAATAACATTTTTCCTTTTTCCTTATTCTTCAAGAGCCAACATATTTAACATTCATAAACCACAATATCAAAAGACATATGCACTGTTCAAGCATTCATTCAGAAAACAAAAAAGTATTGTCACCACATCAAAATAATTAAACTAGTTTCAAGGATGAATTCAAAACCCTGTACTTCTTGTTCTTTTGTTTTTAGAACATTTTTCATTTAAGAGAGGTGATGGATTCATAGGACATTCATAACTTTAAGGCATAGACACTTAGACACTAGTGATAATGTAATAAGACACAAACATAAATAAACATGAGGCATAAAACTGAAAAACAGGAAAAATAAGAACAAGGAGATTAAGGAACGGGTCCACCTTAGTGAGGGTGGCGTCTTCCTCTTCTTGAAGAACCAATGGTGCTCTTGAGCTCCTCTATGTCTCTTCCTTGTCTTTGTTGCTCCTCCCACATAGCTCTTTGATCTTCTCTAATTTCATGGAGGATGATGGAGTGCTCTTGGTGCTCCATCCTTAGTTGTCCCATGTTGGAACTTAATTCTCCTAGGGAAGTGTTGATTTGCTCCCAATAGTTTTGTGGAGGGAAGTGCATCCCTTGAGGCATCTCAGGGATTTCATGGTGAGAAATTTCCTCATGCTCTTGTTGAGGTCCATGATCTCTTATTTTCTCCATCCTTTTCTTAATGATGGGCTTATCCTCATCAATGAGGATGTCTCCCTTTATGTCAATCCCAGCCGAATTGCATAGATGGCAAATGAGGTGAGGAAAGGCTAACCTTCCCAAAGTGGAGGACTTATCAGCCACCTTGTAGAGTTCTTGAGGTATAATCTCATGAACCTCCACTTCCTCCCCAATCATGATACTATGGATCATGATGGCCCGGTCTACAGTAACTTCAGACCGGTTGCTAGTAGGAATGATTGAGCGTTGAATGAACTCCAACCATCCTCTAGCTATAGGCTTAAGGTCCAGTCTTCTCAATTGAACCAGCTTGCCTCTTGAGTTAACCTTCCATTGAGCTCCTTCTACACATATGTCCATGAGAACTTGGTCCAACCTTTGATCAAAGTTGACCCTTCTAGTGTAGGGGCGTGCATTTTCTTCCATCATTGGCAAGTTGAACGCTAGCCTTACATTTTCCGGACTGAAATCTAAGTATTTTCCCCGGACCATAGTAAGCCAATGCTTTGGATTCGGGTTCACACTTTGATCATGGTTCCTAGTGATCTATGCGTTTGCATAAAACTCTTGAACCATTAGGATCCCGACTTGTTGAATGGGGTTGGTGAGAACTTCCCAACCTCTTCTTTGGATCTCAAGTCGGATCTCCGGATACTCATTCTTTTTGAGCTTGAAAGGAACCTCAGGGATCACTTTCTTCTTGGCCACAACTTCATAGAAGTGGTCTTGATGGACCTTTGAGATGAATCTCTCCATCCCCCATAACTCAGAGATGGAAGCAATTGCCTTCCCTTTCCTCTTTCTTGAGGTTTCTCTGGTCTTAGGTGCCATTAATAGTTAGGGAAAAACAAAAAGCAATGCTTTTTACCACACCAAACTTAAAATGTTTGCTCGTCCCTGAGCAAAAGAAGAGGGAAAGAAGGAGAAGAAGAAGAAGAATGGAGGACAGGGAGAGAGGTGTATATTCGGCCAAGGGTAAGAAGAAAGGGTTGTATTGTGTGAAAATGAAGAAGGAATGAGTGGTTTATATAGGAGTGGGGAAGGTTTAGGGTTCGTCCATTAGGGTTGGGTTTGGGAGGGAAAAGAGTTTGAATTTTGGAGGTAGGTGGGGTTTATGGGGAAGAGTGGATGGATGTGAGTGGTGAAGAGATGATGGGGAAGAGTGAGTGAGGTGATTGGTGAAGGGTATTTGGGGAAGAGAGTTATGAAAAGGTGTGAAGAGGAGAGAAGAAGTGGTAGGGATCCTGTAGGATCCATAGATCCTGTGGGGATCCTGTGGGGTCCACAGATCCAGTAGAGCCAAGGACTTAACATCCCTGCTCCAATTAGGCGTGTAAAATGCCCTTGCTGTGCAATCATGGCGTTTAATGCCAGACTGCTGCTTGTTTCTGGCGTTAAACGCCAGCTTGGTGCTTGTTTCTGGCGTTAAATGCCAGACAGATGCTTGTTTCTGGCGTTTAAATGCCAGAATGCTCCTCCTCTAGGGTGTGCTATTTTTAATGCTGTTTTTCATTCTGTTTTTGATTTTTCAATAGTTTTTGTGACTCCACATGATCATCAACCTAATAAAACACAAAATAACAAAAATAAAATAAAATAGATATGATTAAATAACATTGGGTTGCCTCCCAACAAGCGCTTCTTTAATGTCAATAGCTTGACAGTGAGCTCTCATGGAGCCTCACAGATAATTAGAGCAAGGTTGGAACCTCCCAACACCAAACTTAGAGTTTGAATGTGGGGGTTCAACACCAAACTTAGAGTTTGACTGTGGGGGCTTTGGTTGACTCTGCAGTGAGAGAAGCTTTTCATGCTTCCTCTCTATGGTTACTGTTCCGAGGGTTACCTAAAACTGGAGGTCGATCTCGGATGAGATCTTCTGTACTGGTTGGTGTCGACGTGTCCGGCTGGTAAGTGGCGGCCGGAGCTGTTGTGTCCGACTTGTTGGCTGGCTGCACTGCTAATCCTAGGTCACCGGAGGGTGGGGGGTACCTGCAAGAGACTCCGATGCTTAAGTTAGCACGGGTATTGGTGCACAAATTGTGAATCACACTTTTCACAACTCGTACCACTAACCAGCAAGTGCACTGGGTCGTCCAAGTAATACCTTACGTGAGTAAGGGTCGAATCCCACGGAGATTGTTGGTATGAAGCAAGCTATGGTCACCTTGTAAATCTCAGTCAGGCGGATATAAAATAATTATGGAGTTTTCGAATAATAAATAAAAGAATAGGGATAGAGGTACTTATGTAAATCATTGGTAGGAATTTCAGATAAGCGAATGGAGATGCTTTTCGTTCCTCTGAACCTCTGCTTTCCTGCTATCTTCATCCAATCAGTCTTACTCCTTTCCATGGCTGGCTTTATGTGATACATCACCACTGTCAATGGCTACTTTCGGTCATCTCACGGGAAAATGATCCAATGCCCTGTCACGGCACGGCTAATCGTCTGGAGGCATCATCCTTGTCAATGGCTTCATCTTATCCTCTCAGTGAATAATATGCTCACGCACCCTGTCACGGCACGGCTATTCATCTGTCGGTTCTCGATCATGCTGGAATAGGATTTACTATCCTTTTGCGTCTGTCACTAACGCCCTGCAATCGCGAGTTAGGAGCTCGTCACAGTCATTCAATCATTGAATCCTACTCGGAATACCACAGACAAGGTTTAGACCTTCCAGATTCTCTTGAATGCCGCCATCATTCTAGCTTACGCCACGAAGATTCTGGTTAGGAGATCTAAGAGATACTCATTCTAGCTTATTTCATGTAGAACAGAAGTGTTTGTCAGACACGCGTTCATAAGGGAGAAGGATGATGAGCGTCACACATAATCATCACCTTCATCACGTTCTTGGGTGCGAATGGATATCTTAGAAGCGAAATAAGAAGAATTGAATAGAAAACAGTAGTACTTTGCATTAATCTTTTGAGGGACAGCAGAGCTCCACACCTTAATCTATGGAGTGTAGAAACTCTACCATTTGAAAATACATAAGTGAAGGTCCAGGCATGGCCGAGATGGCCAGCCCCTCTGATCTATGAACCAGGCGTCCAAAGATACCTAATACAATAGTAAAAGGTCCTATTTATAATAAACTAGTCACTAGGGTTTACATGAGTAAGTAATTGATACATAAATCCACTTCCGGGGCCCACTTGGTGTGTGTTTGGGCTGAGCTTAATTATGGCACGTGTAGAGGTCCTCCTTGGAGTTGAACGCCAGTTTTAGTGCCAGTTTGGGCGTTCAACTCTGGTTTTGGCTCCTTTTCTGGCGCTGGACGCCAGATTTGGGTAGGAAGCTGGCGTTTGAACGCCAGTTTACGTCGTCTATTCTTGGCCAAAGTATGGACTATTATATATTGCTGGAAAGCCCTGGATGTCTACTTTCCAACGCAATTGGAAGCGCGCTATTTCGAGTTCTGTAGCTCCCGAAAATTCACTTTGAGTGCAGGGAGGTCAGAGTCCAACAGCATCAGCAGTCCTTCTTCAACCTCTGAATCAGATTTTTGCTCAAGTCCCTCAATTTCAGCCAGAAAATACCTGAAATCACAGAAAAACACACAAACTCATAGTAAAGTCCAGAAATGTGAATTTAACATAAAAACCAATGAAAACATCCCTAAAAGTAACTAGATCCTACTAAAAACATACTAAAAACAATGTCAAAAAGCGTATAAATTATCCGCTCATCACAACACCAAACTTAAATTGTTGCTTGTCCCCAAGCAATTGAAAATCAAGTAAGATAAAAAGAATAGAATATACTATAAATTCCAAACTATCAATGAAACATAGCTCCAATCATATGAGCGGGACTTATAGCTTTTTGCCTCTTGAATAGTTTTGGCATCTCACTTTATCCATTGAGGTTCAGAATGATTGGCATCTATAGGAATTCCAGATTTTGAATAGTGTTATTGACTCTCCTAGTTCAGTATGATGATTCTTGAACACAGCTTCTTTATGAGTCTTGGCCGTGGCCCTAAGCACTTTGTTTTCCAGTATTACCACAGACACATAATTGGGTGAACCTTTTCAGATTGTGACTCAGCTTTGCTAAAGTCCCCAATTAGAGGTGTCCAGGGTTCTTAAGCACACTCTTTTTTTTTTGCTTTGGACCTTGACTTTAACCGCTCAGTCTCAAGTTTTCACTTGACACCTACACGCCACAAGCACATGGTTAGGGACAGCTTGGTTTAGCCGCTTAGACCAGGATTTTATTCCTTTAGGCCCTCCTATCCACTGATGCTCAAAGCCTTGGGATCCTTTTTATTTGCCCTTGCCTTTTGGTTTTAAGGGTTATTGGCTTTTTCTGCTTGCTTTTTCTTTTTCTTTTTTTTCTATATTTTTTTTTCGCCTACTTTTTTTTTTCTTTTTTTTTTCTGCAAGCTTTGTTCTTTGCTGCTTTTTCTTGCTTCAAGAATCATTTTTATGATTTTTCAGATTATCAAATAACATGTCTCCTAGTCATCATTCTTTCAAGAGCCAACATATTTAACATTCTTAAACAACAACTTCAAAAGACATATGCACTGTTCAAGCATACATTCAGAAAACAAGAAGCATTGTCACCACATCAATATAATTAAACTAAGTTCAAGGATAAATTCGAAACTCATGTACTTCTTATTCTTTTGAATTAAAACATTTTTCATTTAAGAGAGGTGATGGATTCATAGGACATTCATATCTTTAAGACAAAGTTACTAACTACTAATGATCATGTAATGAAGGCACAGACATAGATAAGCACATAACATAGAAAACGAAAAACAGAAGAAAGAAGAACAAGGAATGAATCCACCTTTAGTGATGGTGGCGTTTCCTTCTTGGGGAACCAATGATGTCCTTGAGCTCTTCTATGTCTCTTCCTTGTCTTTGTTGCTCCTCCCTCATTGCTTTTTGATCTTCTCTTATTTCATGAAGCATGATGGAGTGCTCTTGATGTTCCACCCTTAGTTGTCCCATATTGGAACTCAATTCTCCTAGGGAGGTGTTGATTTGCTCCCAATAATTTTGTGGAGGAAAGTGCATTTGAGGCATCTCAGGGATCTCATGGAAATGAGCTTCTTGCGCCTCTTGAGCTCCAGGACTGGGCTCTCTTGCTTGCTCCATCTTTTTCTTAGTGATGGGCTTTTCCTCTTTAATGAGGATATCTCCCTCTATGTCAATCCCAGCTGAATTGCATAGGTGGCAAATGAGGTGAGGAAAGGCTAACCTTGCCATGGTGGAGGACTTGTCAGCCACCTTGTAGAGTTCTTGAGGTATTATCTCATGAACTTCCACCTCTTCTCCAATCATGATGCTATGGATCATGATGGCCCGGTCTATAGTAACTTCAGACCGGTTGCTAGTGGGAATGATTGAGCATTGAATAAACTCCAACCATCCTCTAGCTATAGGCTTGAGGTCCAATCTTCTTAGTTGAACCGGCTTGCCTTTGGAGTCAACCTTCCATTGAGCTCCTTCTACACATATGTCCATAAGGACTTGGTCCAACCTTTGATCAAAGTTGACTCTCCTTGTGTAGGGGCGTGCGTTCTCTTCCATGTATGGCAAGTTGAACGTCAACCTCACATTTTCCGGACTAAAATCTAAGTATTTCCCCCGAACCATTGTAACATAGTTCTTTGGATCCGGGTTCTTACTTTGATCATGGTTCTTGGTGATCCATGCATTGGCATAGAACTCTTGAACCATTAGGATGCCGACTTGTTGGATGGGATTTGTTAGAACTTCCCAACCTCTTCTTTGAATTTCATGTCGGATCTCCGGATACTCATTTCTTTTGAGTTTAAAAGGGACCTCAGGGATCACCTTCTTCTTGGCCACAACATTATAGAAGTGGTCTTGATGGGCTTTGGAGATGAATCTTTCCATCTCCCATGACTCGGATGTGGAAGCTTTTGTCTTCCCTTTCCCTCTTCTAGAGGATTCTTGGTGCACGAATTGTGACTCTCTTACAATTTCGCACAGATGACCAGCAAGTGCACTGGGTCGTCCAAGTAATACCTTACGTGAGTAAGGGTCGAATCCCACAAAGATTGTTGGTTTGAAGCAATCTATGGTTATCTTGTAAATCTTAGTCAGGAAGTCAATTATGTTTATCAGTTGAATTGCAATTAAACAATAGAGCATGGATTAAAGGTTACTTGTTATGCAGTGATGGAGAATATGTTGGAGTTTTGGAGATGCTTTGTCTTCTGAATCTCTGCTTTTCTCTGTCTTCTGATTCACGCACGCACGTCCTCCTGTGGCAAGCTGTGTGTTGGTGGATCACCGTTGTCAATGGCTACCTTCCATCCTTCCAGTGAAAACTACGCTCACGCGCTCTGTCACAGCACGGCTAATCACCGGTTGGTTCTCGATTCGGTTGGAATAGGATTTACTATCCTTTTGCGTCTGTCACTAACGCCCAGCCTTCAGGAGTTTGAAGCTCGTCACAGTCATTCAATCCTTGAATCCTACTCGGAATACCACAGACAAGGTTTAGACTTTCCGGATTCTCATGAATGCCGCCATCAGTTCTAGCTTATACCATGGAGATTCTGATTAAAGAATCTAAGAGATACTCATTCAATCGGATATAGAACGGAGGTGGTTGTCAGGCACACGTTCGTGGTTTGAGGAAGGTGATGAATGTCACGGATCATCACCTTCATCACAGTTAAGCGCGAATGAACATCTTAGATAGGAACAAGCGTGTTTGAATGGAAAACAGAAATACTTGCATTAATTCATTGAGACACAACAGAGCTCCTCACCCCCAACAATGGGGTTTAGAGACTCATGCCGTTAGAGAATACAAAGTTTAGATTTGAAATGTCATGAGATGCAAAATAAGTCTCTAAAAGTTGTTTAAATACTAAACTAGTAGCCTAGGGTTACAAAATATGAGTGGACTATGATGGATGATGCAGAGGTCCACTTCTGGGGCCCACTTGGTGTGTGTTGGGGCTGAGATTTGAGTGAGTCACGTGCAAAGGCCATTTGTGGAGTTGAACGCCAGTTTTTATGCCAGTTTGGGCGTTCAACTCCAGTTTTTGATCCTTTTCTGGCGCTGGACGCCAGAATTGGGCAGAGAACTGGCGTTGAACACCAGTTTACGTCGTCTATCCTTGTGAAAAGTATGGACTATTATATATTTCTGGAAAGCCCTGGATGTCTACTTTCCAATTCAATTGGAAGCATGCCATTTCGAGTTCTGTAGCTCCAGAAAATCCAATTTGAGTGCAGGGAGGTCAGAATCCAACAGCATTAGCAGTCCTTTTTCAGCCTGAATCAGATTTTTGCTCAGCTCCTTCAATTTCAGCCAGAAAAATACCTGAAATTACAGAAAAACACACAACTCATAGTAAAGTCCAGAAATATAAATTTTTCCTAAAAACTACTAGAAATAGACTAAAAACTAACTAAAATATACTCTAAACTATATGAAATTATCCCCAAAAAGCGTATAAAATATCTGCTCATCACAACACCAAACTTAAACTGTTGCTTGTCCTCAAGCAACTAGACAAATAAAATAGAAGACTAATAGGTTGAGAAGCAATAATATCTCAGAGTTTTTGATTGAAGCTCAGATTCTAATTAGATGAGCGGGACTAGTAGCTTTTTGCTTCTGAACAGTTTTGGCATCTCACTTTATCCATTGAAGCTCAGAGTGATTGGCATCTATAGGAACTCAGAATTCAGATAGTGTTATTGATTCTCTCAGTTCAGTGTGATGATTCTTGAACACAGCTTCTTTATGAGTCTTGGCCGTGGCCCTAAGCACTTTGTTTTCCAGTATTACTACCGGATACATAAATGCCACAGACACATAACTGGGTGAACCTTTTCAGATTGTGACTCAGCTTTGCTAAAGTCCCCAATTAGAGGTGTCCAGAGTTCTTAAGCACACTCTTCTTTTTTGCTTTGGACCTTGACTTTAACCGCTCAGTCTCAAGTTTTCACTTGACACCTTCACGCCACAAGCACATGGTTAGGGACAGCTTGATTTAGCCGCTTAGGCCAGGATTTTATTCCTTTTTGGCCCTCCTATCCACTGATGCTCAAAGCCTTGGGATCCTTTTTACTACCCTTGCCTTTTGGTTTTAAGGGCTTTGGCTTTTTGCTCTTGCCTTTTGGTTTTAAGAGCTTTGGCTTTTTCTGCTTGCTTTCTCTTTTTTTTCTCTCTTTTTTTTTTCTGCAAGCTTTGTTCTTTGCTGCTTTTTCTTGCTTCAAGAATCATTTTTATGATTTTTCAGATTCTCAATAACGTGTCTCATGTTCATCATTCTTTCAAGAGCCAACATATTTAACAGTCTTAAACAACAAATTCAAAAGATATATGCACTGTTCAAGCATTCATTCAGAAGACAGAAAGCATTGCCACCACATTTAATTAATTAGAATTTCTCTTATTAAAACTCGAAATTTTATTGCTTCTTATTCAAAAGATCTACTACTTTATTCATGTTTGCTGATGATGAAAAAAATAAACTATAGCTTAATTGGAGATAAAATCAAAATAGATACTAATTACTACTATATGACTCCTAAGGTAAAATTAAAATAAGAACAGTTATCACAGAGTTAAGGCTAAGATTAGAACTCAACAACCTTGAGGTTTGGGAAGTGGATGTTCCTCTAGTCTGTGAGGTGCTTGGTCCTTCAAGAGAGAATTTCTGGTGCTTCAGTTCCTTTAAATCACGCCCTTGCTCTTCTTGGAGTGGGTTGTTTTCCTTTAGGGGCCATGATCTTAGTGATCACGGATAAGCACACCAAACTTAGAGCTTTGCTTGTCCTCAAGCAAAAGAAAAAGAAGGAGATGGGTAGAAGGAGAGCTCCTCCCCACCATCCTGGCGTTTGAACGCCCAAACACTGCCTGTTTTGGGCGTTCAACGCCCAAATGCTGCTATCCTGGGCGTTCAACGCCCAGTTGTTGCCCTTTTCTGGCGTTAAACGCCAGATAGCTATCCTTACTGGCGTTCAGCGCCCACTGGATGCCCATTTTGGGCGCTGAACGCCCAAAATGGCCTTCACTGGCGTTTTCTTGCCAGTAAGCTCCCTATCTCTGTTTTGTGTGTAGATTCCTTCTGTAACCCTGTAAACTTATGCAAATGATTCTTTACCTTAGTGTCAGTGAACTTTATATAAACAAATAAAAATAAAAATAGGGCAAAATGCTTAGAGGATTGTTGCCCCATGGCTGGGTTGCCTCCCAGCAAGCGCTTCTTTATTGTCTTTAGCTGGACCTTGCTTAGCTTTTAATCTAGCTTCAGCCTTGAGCATTCTTGCTCAATGTTGCCTTCAAGATAATGCTTGATTCTCTGTCTATTGACAATGAACTTCTTATCAGAATCAATATCTTGAAGCTCCACATAACCATATGGTGATACACTTGTAATCACGTATGGTCCCCTCCACCGGGATTTCAGTTTCCCGGGGAATAGCCTTAGTCTAGAGTTAAACAACAGAACCTTCTGTCCTGGTTCAAAAATTCTAGATGACAGCTTTCTGTCATGCCACTTTTTTTATTTTTCTTTATATAGCTTGGCATTTTCGAAAGCTGTAAATCTGAACTCCTCTAGCTCATTTTGCTGGAGCAATCTTTTTTCTCCTGCTAATTTGGCATCAAAGTTTAGGAATCTGGTTGCCCAGTAGGCCTTATGTTCCAGTTCCACGGGCAGGTGACATGCCTTACCATACACCAGTTGGTATGGAGAGGTCCCTATAGGGGTCTTGAATGCTGTTCTGTAAGCCCACAGAACATCATCCAAGCTCCGTGCCCAATCCTTTCTATGGGTATTTACTGTCCGTTCCAGGATTCTCTTTAATTCTCTATTAGAGACTTCAGCTTGCCCATTGGTTTGTGGATGATATGGAGTGGCCACCTTGTGGTGAATTCCATACCGAACCATGGCAGAGTAAAGATGTTTATTGCAGAAGTGAGTGCCCCCATCACTGATTAACACTCTAGGGACACCAAACCTGCTAAAGATATGTTTCTGGAGGAACTTCAGCACTGTTTTAGTATCATTGGTGGGTGTGGCGATAGCCTCAACCCATTTTGATACATAGTCAACTGCCACCAGAATATAAGTGTTTGAGTATGATGGTGGGAAAGGTCCCATGAAGTCAATTCCCCATACATCAAACAACTCTATTTCCAAGATTCCTTGTTGAGGCATGGCGTAACCATGAGGCAGATTACCAGCTCTTTGGCAACTGTCACAATTACGTACAAACTCTCGGGAATCTTTATAGAGTGTGGGCCAATAGAAGCCACATTGGAGGACCTTGGTGGCTGTTCGCTCACCTCCGAAATGGCCTTCATATTGAGATCCATGGCAATGCCATAGGATTCTCTGTGCTTCTTCTCTGGGGACACACCTACGGATAATTCCGTCTGCATATCTTTTAAAGAGATAGGGTTCATCCCACAAGTAGTACTTTGCATCAGTAATTAGTTTCTTTTTTTGTATTCTATTGTACTCCTTGGGTATGAACCTTGCAGCTTTATAGTTTGCAATATCGGCAAACCATGGTGCTTCCTGAATGGCAAATAGATGCTCATCAGGGAATGTCTCAGAGATCTCAAGGAAGGGGAGGGACGTCCCTTCCACTGGCTCTATCCGGGACAGATGATCAGCTACTTGGTTCTCTGTCCCTTTTCTGTCTCTTATTTCTATATCAAACTCTTGCAGAAGCAATACCCATCTGATGAGCCTGGGTTTTGAATCCTGCTTTGTGAGTAGATACTTAAGAGCAGCATGGTCAGTGTACACAATCACCTTTGATCCTACTAAGTAGGATCTGAACTTGTCAATGGCGTAAACCACTGCAAGTAATTCCTTTTCTGTGGTTGTGTAATTTTTCTGGGCATCATTTAAAAGGCGACTGGCATAATAAATGACATGCAGAAGCTTGTCATGCCTCTGTCCCAATACTGCACCAATGGCATGATCACTGGCATCACACATTAACTCAAATGGCAATGTCCAGTCTGGTGCAGAAATGACTGGTGCTGTGACCAGCTTAGCTTTCAGCGTTTCAAACGCCTGCAGGCATGCTGTGTCAAACACAAATGGCGTGTCAGCAGCTAGCAGATTGCTTAGAGGTTTTGCGATTTTTGAAAAATCCTTTATAAACCTCCTATAGAATCCTGCATGCCCTAGAAAGCTTCTGATTGCCTTAACATTGGCAGGTGGTGGTAATTTTTCAATTACCTCTATTTTTGCTTGATCCACCTCTATTCCCTTGTTTGAGATTTTATGCCCAAGAACAATTCCTTCAGTCACCATGAAGTGACACTTTTCCCAGTTTAAAACTAGGTTGGTTTCTTGGCATCTTTTCAGAACAAGTTTCAGGTGATCAAGACAGGAGCTGAATGAGTCTCCATATACTGAGAAGTCATCCATGAAGACTTCCAGAAATTTTTCCACCATATCAGAGAAAATAGAGAGCATGCATCTCTGGAAGGTTGCAGGTGCATTGCATAGCCCAAAGGGCATCCTTCTATAAGCAAACACTTCGGATGGACATGTGAATGTTGTTTTCTCTTGATCCTGGGGATCTACTGCAATCTGGTTATAGCCTGAGTAGCCATCCAAAAAGCAGTAATAATCATGACCTGCTAGTCTCTCTAGCATCTGGTCTATGAATGGTAAAGGAAAATGATCCTTTCTGGTGGCTGTATTGAGCCTTCTGTAGTCAATACACATGCGCCACCCTGTAACTGTTCTTGTAGGAACCAGTTCATTTTTTTCATTATGAATCACTGTCATGCCTCCCTTTTTTGGGACGACTTGAACAGGGCTCACCCAGGGGCTATCAGAAATGGGATAAATAATCCCAGCCTCTAGTAATTTGGTGACCTCTTTCTGCACCACTTCCTTCATGGCTGGATTTAGTCGCCTCTGTGGTTGAACCACTGGTTTGGCATTATCCTCCAATAGGATTTTGTGCATGCATCTAGCTGGACTTATGCCCTTAAGGTCACCTATGGACCACCCAAGAGCTGTCTTGTGTGTCCTTAGCACTTGAATAAGTGCTTCCTCTTCCTGTGAATTTAAAGCAGAGCTTATGATCACTGGAAAAGTGTCACCTTCTCCTAGAAATGCATATTTCAAGGATGGTGGCAGTGGCTTGAGCTCTGGTTTAGGAGGTTTTTCCTCTTTCAGAAGAAAGTTCAGAGGCTCTTTCATGTCCCCTGAATCCTCCAAATCAGGCAGAACATCTTTAAAGATGTTTTCCAACTCTGATTCGAGACTCTCAGCCATGTTGATCTCTTCTACCAAAGAGTCAATAAGGTCAACTTTCATGCAGTTTGTTGATGTGTCTGGATGCTGCATGGCTTTGACAGCATTCAACTTGAACTCGTCATCATTGACTCTCAGGGTTATTTCCCCCTGCTGGACGTCAATGAGGGATCGTCCAGTTGCTAGGAAGGGTCTTCCTAGAATGAGAGTAGCACTCTTGTGCTCCTCCATTTCCAGCACAACAAAGTCAGTGGGAAAGGCGAATGGCCCAACTCTGACAATCATGTCCTCAATCACGCCTGATGGGTATTTAGTGGAACCATCAGCAAGTTGGAGACATATCCGGGTTGGTTTAACTTCTTCAGTTAAGCCAAGCTTCCTGATAGTTGATGCAGGTATCAGGTTGATGCTTGCCCCAAGATCGCATAAAGCTGTCTTGGTGCAATCACCTTCTAATATGCATGGTATCAGAAAACTCCCAGGGTCTTTAAGCTTTTCAGGAAAGCTTTTCAGAATGACTGCACTGCATTCTTTAGTGAGGAGAACTCTTTCTGTTTCTCTCCACTCCTTTTTATGACTCAAGATCTCTTTCATGAACTTGGCATAAGAAGGTATTTGCTCAAGTGCCTCTGCAAATGGAATCTTTATTTCAAGAGTCCTTAGATAATCTGCAAAGCGAGCAAATTGCTTATCCTGCTCCTCTTTCCGGAGTCTTTGAGGATAAGGTATCTTGGCTTTATATTCCTCAACCTTAGTGGTTAAAGAAGCCTTTTTAGAGGGGTTGTTATCAGCACTTGTGTGTGTCTGATCCTTCACTGGCAATTGAGTACCAGAGTCAGAAGCTAGAGTGACGTTAGACGCCAACTCACTGTCTGTTCCTGGCGCCTGAACGCCAGAAATATGCCCATTTTGGGCGTTCAACGCTGGATTCTGCCCCATTGGGGCGTTCAACGCCAGATTCTTGCCCATTTCTGGCATTGAACGCCAATCCTGCCTTGTTTCTGGCGCTGAACGCCAGTTTTGGGCATGGTCTGGGCGTTCAGCGCCAGCCTTCCACCCATTTTCTGGTGTTTTAGTGCCAGAATTATTTTTCCTTGGGCTCTTACTGTCCTCAGGGGAATCTTTGGTGGGTTGCTCATTTCTTGAATTTTTGATGCCTTGAGGTGGGGTATTTAATGTTTTCCCACTTCTTAATTGAACTGCTTGGCATTCTTCTGCTATTTGCTTTGATAGCTGCTGCTTTGTTTGCTTAAACTGTTCTTCCATATGTATATTAGCTATCCTTGTCTCCTGTAACCTGTTTTTGAATTCAGCTAGCTGCTTTGTTAGAAAATCTAATTGCTGATTGAATTCAGCAGCTTGTTTTACAGTACTGAATTCAGCAGTTACTGTTTTAACCTCTTCATTCATGGAAGGGTTGCTGCTTAGATACAGATGCTGATTCCTGGCAACTGTATCAATGAGCTCTTGAGCTTCTTCAATTGTCTTTCTCATATGGATAGATCCACCAGCTGAGTAATCTAAAGACATCTGAGCTCCTTCTGCAAGCCCATAGTAGAAGATGTCTAACTGAACCCACTCTGAAAACATTTCAGAGGGGCATTTTTGTAGCATCTCTCTGTATCTCTCCCAGGCATCATAAAGAGATTCATTATCTCCTTGTTTAAAGCCTTGGATGTCCAGCCTTAGCTGTGTCATCCTTTTTGGAGGGAAATATTGATTCAGAAATTTTTCTATCAGCTGTTTCCATGTTCTTATGCTGGCCTTAGGTTGGTTATTTAACCACCTCTTAGCTTGATCTTTTACAGCAAATGGAAACAGTAATAGTCTGTAGACATCCTGATCTATTTCCTTATCATGTACTGTGTCAGCAATTTGTAAAAATTGTGCCAGAAACTCTGTAGGTTCTTCCTGTGGAAGACCGGAATACTGGCAACTTTGCTGCACCATGATAATGAGCTGAGGATTCAACTCAAAGCTACTAACTCCAATGGAGGGTATGCATATGCTACTCCCATACGAAGCAGTAGAGGGGTTAGAATATGACCCCAAAGTCCTCCTGGACTGTCCATCTCCACTTATGTCCATGATGGATATATGGATATAACTTGGACTGATTTATCTTTTTATTTATTTTATTTTATAAGAAGTAAATACTTAAATAAAATAAAATAACTAAAAAGAATTTGAATTTTGAAATAATAAATTTTTTTTTTCGTAAAAAAAAATTAAAAATAATTAGTTAAAAAAAAGGAAATTTTTGAAAAAGAGGGAAGATATTTTCGAAAATTAGAGAGAGAGAGTTAGTTAGGTAGTTTTGAAAAAGTTAAGAAACAAACAAAAAGTTAGTTAGTTAGTTGAAACAAATTTTGAAAAGATAAGAAGTTAGGAAGTTAGAAGGGATATTTTGAAAAGATATTTTTGAATTTAGTGAGGAGAGAGAAAAACAATAAGATAGTACAAGATTTAAAAATTTTAGATCTAATGCTCCTTGTTTTTGAAAATTTTGGAGGGAAAACACCAAGGAACACCAAACTTAAAAAATTTTAAGATCAAGACACAAGGAAACTCAAGAACACTTTGAAGACTCACAAGAACACAAGAACATGAAGGAAGAACACCAAACTTAAAATTTTTAGAAAACCAAACCAAAATTTTCGAAAATCAAAGGGAAATCAACAAGAAAACACCAAACTTAAAGTTTGGCACAAGATTGAATAGAAAAAAATATTTTTGAAAAAGAAGGTTTTGAAAAGAGTATAAAAGATTCTAACCCAATTACCAAGAACACAGATTAACGCTCTAGCCAAATGAGTTATGGGACCTTCAAAAATTTTAAGAAAGATTATTTTTGAAAACACCAAACTTAAAGTTTGGCATAGGATTTAATAGAAAAATTATTTTTGAAAAAGGTTTTAAAAAAATATGATAGCCAATTATCATGAACATAAACACCACGTTCTAAATAACTGAGCTATAAGTTTAAAGTATTTTAACAAGGGATAAATAATAAAAGACTCTAAACCAAAAAAAAGAAAGATTTTTCCTAATCTAAGCAACAAAATAATCCGTCAGTTGTTCAAACACGAACAATCCCCGGCAACGGCGCCAAAAACTTGGTGCACGAATTGTGACTCTCTTACAATTTCGCACAGATGACCAGCAAGTGCACTGGGTCGTCCAAGTAATACCTTACGTGAGTAAGGGTCGAATCCCACAGAGATTGTTGGTTTGAAGCAATCTATGGTTATCTTGTAAATCTTAGTCAGGAAGTCAATTATGTTTATCAGTTGAATTGCAATTAAACAATAGAGCATGGATTAAAGGTTACTTGTTATGCAGTGATGGAGAATATGTTGGAGTTTTGGAGATGCTTTGTCTTCTGAATCTCTGCTTTCCTCTGTCTTCTGATTCACGCACGCACGTCCTCCTATGGCAAGCTGTGTGTTGGTGGATCACCGTTGTCAATGGCTACCTTCCATCCTTCCAGTGAAAACTACGCTCACGCGCTCTGTCACAGCACGGCTAATCACCGGTTGGTTCTCGATTCGGTTGGAATAGGATTTACTATCCTTTTGCGTCTGTCACTAACGCCCAGCCTTCAGGAGTTTGAAGCTCGTCACAGTCATTCAATCCTTGAATCCTACTCGGAATACCACAGACAAGGTTTAGACTTTCCAGATTCTCATGAATGTCGCCATCAGTTCTAGCTTATACCACGGAGATTCTGATTAAAGAATCTAAGAGATACTCATTCAATCGGATATAGAACGGAGGTGGTTGTCAGGCACAAGTTCGTGGTTTGAGGAAGGTGATGAATGTCACGGATCATCACCTTCATCACAGTTAAGCGCGAATGAACATCTTAGATAGGAACAAGCGTGTTTGAATGGAAAACAGAAATACTTGCATTAATTCATTGAGACACAGCAGAGCTCCTCACCCCCAACAATGGGGTTTAGAGACTCATGCCGTCAGAGAATACAAAGTTTAGATCTGAAATGTCATGAGATACAAAATAAGTCTCTAAAAGTTGTTTAAATACTAAACTAGTAGCCTAGGGTTACAAAATATGAGTGGACTATGATGGATGATGCAGAGGTCCACTTCTGGGGCCCACTTGGTGTGTGCTGGGGCTGAGATTTGAGTGAGTCACGTGCAGAGGCCATTTGTGGAGTTGAACGCCAGTTTTTATGCCAGTTTGGGCGTTCAACTCCAGTTTTTTATCCTTTTCTGGCGCTGGACGCCAGAATTGGGCAGAGAACTGGCGTTGAACGCCAGTTTACGTCGTCTATCCTTGTGCAAAGTATGGACTATTATATATTGCTGGAAAGCCCTGGATGTCTACTTTCCAATTCAATTGGAAGAATGCCATTTCAAGTTCTGTAGCTCCATAAAATCCAATTTGAGTGCAGGGAGGTCAGAATCCAACAGCATTAGCAGTCCTTTTTCAGCCTGAATCAGATTTTTGCTCAGCTCCTTCAATTTCAGCCAGAAAAATACCTGAAATTACAGAAAAACACACAACTCATAGTAAAGTCCAGAAATATGAATTTTTCCTAAAAACTACTAGAAATAGACTAAAAACTAACTAAAACATACTCTAAACTATATGAAATTATCCCCAAAAAGCGTATAAAATATCTGCTCATCAATTCTCCGGTCTTAAATGCCATCAATGGTAATGGAAAAACAAAAAAGCTATGCTTTTACCACACCAAACTTAGAATATTGCTCGCCCTCGAGCAATAAACAAAAGAATAGATGATGAAGAAGAAGAAATGGAGGAGAGGGAGAGGGTGATGTGGTTCGGCCAAGAGGGTGGGTTTGGGTGGGAAATTGGTTTTGAATTTTGAAGGTAGGTGGAGTTTATGAGGTAGGTTTATGGGGAAGAGTAGATGGATGTGAGTGGTGAAGGTTTAGTGGGAAAGAGAGATTGAGGTGATTGGTGAGGGGTTTTTGGGTAAGAGTTTTTATGGGGTTGTGTGAAAGAGAGTGGTGAGAAGAAGTGAGTGGAGGTAGGTGGGGATCCTGTGGGGTCCACAGATCCTGAGTGGATCCTGTGGGGTCCACAGATCCTGAGTGGATCCTGTGGGGTCCACAGATCCTGAGGTGTTCAAGGATTTACATCCCTGCACCCATTAGGCATGTAAAAATGCCTTTGTATCCAACTCTGGGCGTTCAGCGCCAGGTTGGTGGCCATTTTGGGCGTTCAACGCCCAACTGTGTGCCATTTCTGGCGTTTGAACGCCAGAACCATGCCTGTTCTGGTGTTCAGCGCCTAGAAGCTGCCCATTTTGGGCGTTCAGCGCCAGAACCATGCTCTGTTCTGGCGCTGAACGCCAGACAGATGCTCCTCCAGGGTGTGATTTTTCTTCTGCTGTTTTTGATTCCGTTTTCAATTTTTATATTTATTTTGTGACTCCACATGATCATGAACCTAAGAAAACATGAAAAACAATAAAAATAAGAATTAGATAAACATTGGGTTGCCTCCCAACAAGCGCTTCTTTAATGTCAATAGCTTGACAGTGGGCTCTCATGGAGCCTCACAGATGTGCAGAACTTTGTTGAGACTCTCCAACACCAAACTTAGAGTTTGGATATGGGAGTTCAACACCAAACTTAGAGTTTGGTTGTGGCTTCCCAACACCAAACTTAGAGTTTGACTGTGGGGGCTCTGGTTGACTCTGCTTTGAGAGAAGCTTTTCAAGCTTCCTCTCCATGGTTGCAGAGGGAGATCCTTGAGTTTTGAATACAAGGGAGTTCTCATTCCATTGAAGGACTATTTCACCTCTGTCAACATCAATCACAGCTCTTGCTGTGGCCAGGAAAGGTCTTCCTAGGATGATGGATTCATCCTCTTCCTTTCCAGTATCCAGGACTATGAAATCAGTAGGTATGTAAAGGCCCTCAACCTTTACTAATACATCTTCTACTTGTCCATAAGCCTGTCTTTTTGAGCTGTCTGCCATCTCTAGTGGGATTTTAGCAGCTTGCACCCCATAGATTCCCAGTTTCTCTATTACAGAGAGGGGCATGAGGTTTATTCCTGAACCAAGGTCACACAGAGCCTTAAAGATCATGGTGCCTATGGTACAGGGTATTATGAACTTTCCAGGATGCTGTCTCTTCTGAGGCAATGTCAGTTGATCCAGATCACTTAGTTCATTGATGAACAAGGGAGGTTCAACTTCCCAAGTATCAATGCCAAATAATTTGGCATTCAGCTTCATGATTGCACCAAGAAACTTGGCAGTTTGCTCTTCAGTAACATCCTCATTCTCTTCAGAAGAGGAATACTCATCAGAGCTCATGAAGGGTATAAGGAGGTTCAATGGAATCTCTATGGTCTCTAGATGAGCCTCAGAGTCCTTTGGTTCCTCAGAGGGAAGCTCCTTATTGATCACTGGACGTCCCAGGAGGTCCTCCTCCTTGGGATTCACGTCCTCTCCTCTCCTCAGAGGTTCGGCCATGGCGCTTATGTCAATGGCCTTGCACTCTCCTTTTGGGTTCTCTTCTGTATTGCTTGGGAGAGTACTAGGAGGGATTTCAGTGATCCTTTTACTCAGCTGGCCCACTTGTGCTTCCAGATTTCTAATGGAAGACCTTGTTTCATTCATGAAACTTACAATGGCCTTAGATAGATCAGAGACTAGATTTGCTAAATTAGAAGCATTTTGTTCAGAGTTCTCTGTCTGTTGCTGAGTTGATGATGGAAAAGGCTTACTATTGCTAAACCTGTTTCTTCCACCATTATTAAAGCCTTGTTGGGGCTTTTGATCCTTCCATGAGAAATTTGGATGATTTCTCCATGTTGAGTTATAGGTGTTTCCATAAGGTTCACCTAAGTAATTTACCTTTGCTATTGCAGGGTGCTCAGGATCATAAGCTTCTTCTTCAGGAGAAGCCTCTTGAGTACTGTTGGATGCAGCTTGCATTCCATGCAGACTCTGAGAGATCATATTGACTTGCTGAGTCAATATTTTATTCTGAGCCAATATGGCATTCAGAGTATCAACTTCAAGAACTCCCTTCTTCATAGGCGTCCCATTACTCACAGGATTCCTTTCAGAAGTGTACATGAACTGGTTATTAGCAACCATGTCAATGAGTTCTTGAGCTTCTGCAGGCGTTTTCTTTAGGTGAATGGATCCACCTGCAGAGGTATCCAATGACATCTTTGATAGCTCAGATAAACCATCATAGAATATATTCAGGATGGTCCATTCTGAAAGCATGTCAGAAGGACACTTTTTGGTCAACTATTTGTATCTTTCCCAAGCTTCATAGAGGGATTCACCTTCTTTCTGTCTGAAGGTTTGAACATCAGCTCTAAGCTTGCTCAGCTTTTGAGGAGGAAAGTACTTGGCTAAGAAAGCCGTGACCAGCTTATCCCAAGAGTTCAGGCTGTCTTTGGGTTGAGAATCCAACCATAATCTAGCTCTGTCTCTTACAGCAAAAGGGAAAAGCATGAGCCTGTAGACTTCAGGATCTACTCCATTAGTCTTAACAGTATCACATATTTGCAAGAATTCAGTCAAGAACTGAAAAGGATCTTCAGATGGAAGTCCATGAAACTTGCAGTTCTGCTGCATCAGAGAAACTAATTGAGGTTTCAGCTCAAAGTTGTTTGCTCCAATGGCAGGAATGGAGATGCTTCTTCCATGTAGATTGGAATTAGGTGCAGTAAAGTCACCAAGCATCTTCCTTACATTATTATTATTTTTGGCTGCCATCTTCTCTTCCTGTTCGAAAATTTCTGAAAGGTTATCTCTGGATTGTTGTATTTTAGCTTCTCTTAATTTTCTCTTCAGAGTCCTTTCAGGTTCTGGATCTGCTTCCACAAGAATGTTCTTATCCTTGCTCCTGCTCATATGACAAAGAAGAAGGCACAGAAAAATAATAATAATAATAGAGATCCTTTATACCACAGTATAGGGATCCCTTTGTGAGTGGAAGAAAAGAGGAGGAGACAAAGAATGTGATGTAAAGGAAGAAGCACAACTGTACGGATGGAAGAGATGTGAGATGAGATGTTAGGATATGAATGAATAAATAGAATAGGATGGGGGAGGTATAATTTTCGAAAATTATTTTGAAAAAGAGTTAGTGATTTTTGAAAAATGGTTTTTGAAAAATGTTAGAAATTTTTGAAAAATTTTTTTAAAATTTAAAAATAAAAATAATTAGTTAATAAAAAAGAAATTTTTGAAAAAGAGGGGAGATATTTTCTAAAATTAGAGAGAGAGAGAGTTAGTTAGGTAGTTTTGAAAAAGTTAAGAAACAAACTAAAAGTTAGTTAGTTAGTTGAAACAATTTTTGAAAGGATAAGAAGTTAGAAAGTTAGAAAAGATATTTTTGAAAAAGATAAGATAAGAAGATATTTTTGAAAAGATATGGTTGAAATTAGTTTTGAAAAAGATTTGATTTTTAAAATCACAATTAATGACTTGATTCATAAGAAATCACAAGATATGATTCTAGAACTTAAAGTTTGAATCTTTCTTAACAAGCAAGTAACAAACTTCAAATTTTTGAATCAAAACATTAATTGATTATGTTATTTTCGAAAATTTGGTATAAAAATAAGAAAAAGATTTTTTTGAAAAATATTTTTGGAATTTTCAAAAATAACTAAGAATTTTGAAAAAGATTTGATTTTTGAAAAAGATTTTGAAAAAGATAAGATTTTCAAATTGAAAATTTGATTTGACTCATAAGAAACAATTTGATTTTAAAAAATTTTTGAAAAAGTCAATCCAAATTTTCGAATTTGATGAGAGAAAAAGGGAAATATATTTTTTTGATTTTTGAATTTTTATGATGCAAGAGAAAAACACTAAAAGGATGCAATGCATGAAATTTTTAGATCAAAACAATGAATGCATGCAAGAATGCTATGAATGTCAAGATGAACACCAAGAACACTATGAATGTCATGATGAACATCAAGAGCATATTTTTGAAAAATTTTTAATGCAAAGAAAACATGCAAGACACCAAACTTAGAATTCTTTAATGCTTACGCACTAAGAATTCAAGAATGCATATGATAAACATGAAAAGACACAAAACAAAAATTCATCAAGATCAAACAAGAAGACTTACCAAGAACAACTTGAAGATCATGAAGAACACTATGAATGCATGATATTTTCGAAAAAAATGCAAGATGCATATGCAATTGACACCAAACTTATAACGTGACTCAATACTCAAACAAGAAACACAAAATATTTTTGATTTTTATGATTTTCTAATTTTTTTGGATTTTTCTTTTATATTTTTCGCATATTAAAAGGAAAAATAAGGATTCCAAAAATTTTTAATATGAATTCCAGGAATCTTGCCATGTTAGTCTAAAGCTTCAGTCTAGGAATTAGACATGGCTCACTAGCCAGCCAAGCTTTCAAAGAAAGCTCCAGTCCAAAACACTAGACATGGCCAATGGCCAACCAAGCTTCAGCAGGTGATCATGGATCAGCAGCAGGTGGATGAGTAATAACTAATTTGCTCTTGATAACAAATTGCAAGCCTCAGTCCAAATGAATTTAGACATGGCTTTACAGCCAGCCAGGCTTCACATGCTTCATGAAACACTAGAATTCATTCTTAAAAATTGAATAAATTTTTGAAAACATTTTTTTTTTTCGAAAACAAAAGAGAAAAATTTTTTTTTTGAAAATATTTTTGAAAGATTTTTGAAAAGAAAACGAAAAGAAAGTTACCCAATCTGAGCAACAAGATGAACAGTCAGTTGTCCAAACTCAAACAATCCCCGGCAACGGCGCCAAAAACTTGGTGCACAAATTGTGAATCACACTTTTCACAACTCGTACCACTAACCAGCAAGTGCACTGGGTCGTCCAAGTAATACCTTACGTGAGTAAGGGTCAAATCCCACGGAGATTGTTGGTATGAAGCAAGCTATGGTCACCTTGTAAATCTCAGTCAGGCGGATATAAAATAATTATGGAGTTTTCGAATAATAAATAAAAGAATAGGGATAGAGGTACTTATGTAAATCATTGGTTGGAATTTCAGATAAGCGAATGGAGATGCTTTTCGTTCCTCTGAACCTCTGCTTTCCTGCTATCTTCATCCAATCAGTCTTACTCCTTTCCATGGCTGGCTTTATGTGATACATCACCACTGTCAATGGCTACTTTCGGTCATCTCACGGGAAAATGATCCAATGCCCTGTCACGGCACGGCTAATCGTCTAGAGGCATCACCCTTGTCAATGGCTTCATCTTATCCTCTCAGTGAATAATATGCTCACGCACCCTGTCACGGCACGGCTATTCATCTGTCGGTTCTCGATCATGCTGGAATAGGATTTACTATCCTTTTGCGTCTGTCACTAACTCCCTGCAATCGCGAGTTAGGAGCTCATCACAGTCATTCAATCATTGAATCCTACTCGGAATACCACAGACAAGGTTTAGACCTTCCGGATTCTCTTGAATGCCGCCATCATTCTAGCTTACGCCACGAAGATTCTGGTTAGGAGATCTAAGAGATACTCATTCTAGCTTATTTCATGTAGAACAGAAGTGTTTGTCAGACACGCGTTCATAAGGAGAAGGATGATGAGCGTCACACATAATCATCACGTTCATCACGTTCTTGGGTGCGAATGGATATCTTAGAAGCGAAATAAGAAGAATTGAATAGAAAACAGTAGTACTTTGTATTAATCTTTTGAGGGACAGCGGAGCTCCACACCTTAATCTATGGAGTGTAGAAACTCTACCGTTTGAAAATACATAAGTGAAGGTCCAGGCATGGTCGAGATGGCCAGCCCCTCTGATCTATGAACCAGGCATCCAAAGATACCTAATACAATAGTAAAAGGTCCTATTTATAATAAACTAGTCACTAGGGTTTACATGAGTAAGTAATTGATGCATAAATCCACTTCCGGGGCCCACTTAGTGTGTGTTTGGGCTGAGCTTAAGTGTGGCACGTGTAAAGGTCCTCCTTGGAGTTGAACGCCAGTTTTAGTGCCAGTTTGGGCGTTCAACTCTGGTTTTGGCTCCTTTTCTGGCGCTGGACGCCAGATTTGGGTAGGAAGCTGGCGTTTGAACGCCAGTTTACGTCGTCTATTCTTGGCCAAAGTATGGACTATTATCTATTGCTGGAAAGCCCTGGATGTCTACTTTCCAACGCAATTGGAAGCGCGCCATTTCGAGTTCTGTAACTCCAGAAAATCCACTTTGAGTGCAGGGAGGTCAGAGTCCAACAGCATCAGCAGTCCTTCTTCAACCTCTGAATCAGATTTTTGCTCAAGTCCCTCAATTTCAGCCAGAAAATACCTGAAATCACAGAAAAACACACAAACTCATAGTAAAGTCCAGAAATGTGAATTTAACATAAAAACCAATGAAAACATCCCTAAAAGTAACTAGATCCTACTAAAAACATACTAAAAACAATGTCAAAAAGCGTATAAATTATCCGCTCATCAGGTATTAAGCAGGTTTATTGTAGAATCATAGTATGAGTTATACCTGGGTGCTCCAGTGTATTTATAGTAGTGTGAGCTGACCTTTCTGATAAGATAAGTTAGTTATCTTATCTTATTTTAAGTGAAGTCAACTTATCTTCAAGGGAACCGCCTTTATCTCTATAGGCTTGGGTTGCCTCTGGATTTGGGTCGTGTTCCTCTATTTGGGCCCTTTATTGGGCTTTCCTATCGATTTGGCCGACCTCTTTTAGAAGAGGTCGGGTAGCCTGACCTGAAGAGGTCGGTCGCTTTGTTGCCAATCATCCCAGGTCGGATAGCTCGACCCAGTGTATGAACAGTGCCCCTGCTTGAGCTCGGTCTTCTTTTTTTTGAGGTCGAGTCCTTGACTTCGGTCCTTCTCTAGTGAAGTCGAACTCAAGCATTTAGTCGATTCTTTCCTTTGTAGAGCCTTTTTGAATGTGGAACGTTTTTCTCTAAAAGCGCGCGCTTGTGTATTAGCACTTCTAGGGAACGTGCGAGGGTTAAATTACTTCATTAATTGGCATTAATTGCCCCGTTTCCTTTGGCTTTATTTTGAATTTCTGCATTCAGAAAACGGTTTCTCTTCTTCGTTCTTCTTTGTAACTTCTTCCTATACTTTCTCACTTTTTGCCTGCGCTTTTTGTCTTTGCTTTGCGGCATCATTCGGCGATTTTCTGGGCGATTCCGTTTTTGAAGCTTCTTTCTTCATTTCAGGTTGGTTCTTTCTTCCTTTTCTTCTTTGTCATTTTTTCCGCCTGATGGTGAGAAAGTTTCGATTTTGCTTTGAGAAAGTTTGGATCTTTCTGCTTTTGCTGTGCCTGGTTACTGTCATAATGCGTGCTCTGAAGTTTCTTCGCCCTTTTGTATGAATCTTTTCGTCTTTCCTATTGCTTGGCGCTCTTAGGGCTTTTGCATGTTATCACTGTTTTTGTTTGTGATTTTGATGATAGTTTGTTTGATTCTGGAGAAAAGGTTGTGTCTTTGATGATTTCTGCTTGACGTGTTTGATGTTGTCGAAACTTTTTGCTGATAGACTGTAAAAAGATAGTGGCTTTGATGATTTTTTGTACTTTTTTATGTTTTGTCTTTCTCCTATGAAAATGCTTGCTGTTTGAAATCTTCTTTTCTTGTTTGAGGGATGCCGAGACGTAAGCTGTAGATTTTTCTTGAAACCTTGCTTTGTTACTGCCTCCAAAGGATGCCCCAGGACTTTGTTTTGAGTCTTGGGGTTTTCCTTTTCTGTTTGTTCTTCTGTATCATATTGGTCGAGTTGTTTTGTCATTCGCCCGAGATATTTTTTAGTAATCCAATCTTCTTTTCTTGTTGTAGGATTAGTTGGCCTCATGTCTTCTCGCAATAACATTGTAGAGATGTCTTCTAAAGTTCCCGAGGGGATGTCCGACTGGCTGGACTCCCTTGTCTTAATGTGTGTCTCTATTGTGGATGCTGAGTTTTGTGTAGAGCTGAGGAAACATCATAGGATTTGTGGTGGTGGTGCCTGAGATAGAGATTATGAGCTTGTGGCGCCCGACTCTGACGAGAGGGTTTGTTTTCCTACCTCTGTCGAGGAGGAGCGTCCTTTTTTCTACGCCTATGAGTATTTCTTCAGTTAGTTGAACATTACTTTTCCATTTACTGCTTTCGAGACCGACTTATTATGGTCGTGTAATATTGCCCCATCCCAGCTTCATCCAAATTCCTGGGGTTTTATCAAGATATTTCAGCTGCTTTGCCAAGAGTTAGGCATAACACCTTCTCAGAGTCTTTTCCTTTATCTTTTTGTCTCTGCCAAGCCTGGAGGTTCCTCCAAAAAGAAAGCTTCCTGGGTTTCTTTCAGGTTGGCCCAGGGGCATAAAGTTTTTGCCATGTATGATGAGTCTTTTAAAGATTTTAAGAATTATTTCTTCCGAGTCCGTGCTGTTGAGGGGGTCCGCCCCTTTTTTCTTGATGAGAATGACGAGCCTGCCTTCCCTCTAGAGTGGCAAAAGAATGTGAGAGTGTCTCGCTATACATGGGAGATGCTTGATGAGGTTGAGCGGGCTTTTGTAGTTGTTCTTGAAGATTTGTGGGGGGAACCACCCCATCTGGATACAAAAAGATTTTTGAGTGATCCATCTTTGGTTCGAACTGCTTTGGGTACTGTCTGACTTGTTTCTGTACTTGTTTCTTAGTTTTGCTTCTTCTAGATAGTAACTTATCACTATGGTTGATTCTGTAATTTTTAGAGATATCAAAAAACAACGATTCTATGAAGGCCTTCTAGAAGGCAAAAAAGGCTGCAGCTGCTCAAAATATTTCGGCCAAGGTGGCAGGAGAGGGGTCTTCTCAAGTTTCGGTGAAGCTGCTCGTGCCGAGTTCTCCTGGGCCGAGGAAGGTGATCCCTACTCCTCGAATTCGTCTGGCTAACCCTCCACAAACTTTTGCCACCACTTCTGGTGCTCCTCCTAGCAAAAAACAAAAAACAATTGAGCCTTTCAACCTTGACGCTCTTGACTTTGATGCGGTGGAGTTTCTTGACCAACAGATCGGTCCTTATGGTGCCCTCCCCATGGATGATGTTTCGCTCCTTCGCCATTTAGATTTTATAACTTGGAGCAGCATCAAGATGGCCCATATGGGGGATGCCCTGTATCGGACTGCTCAAAATCTTCCTCTCCATGCCATCAAAGCCTTTATGGAGGAGGCCAAACAAGAGTTTGATAGGATGAAGGGCTTGAAGGAGGAGCTTGAGGCTAAGGTGGCCAAACTGGAGAAGGATATGAAGAATGAGAAGGCAAGTTCCCTTGCTCTGGCGGCTTCTGTGCGGTTGGCCGAGGACACGGCATTGAAGCATAAAGACAGCTATGTCACAGCCTATCGGGAGGGGATGTATTTGAAAGAGGAGTTGGAGAACGCCCGAGCTAATTACTCTGAGCTCCAGGGTCATCTTGTTGGCAGTGTGAATGCTGCTTACGAGAGCCTGAAGGAGCAGGTTTGAATTATTGCTCCTGAGGCCGATCTTACTCTTTTTAGCCTGGTTAATGTTGTGAGGGATGGTAAGATTGTCCCTGATGACCAGGATGATAACGATGTCGAGCCTCCCCTTGTGCCTTCTATCAAAGTGTCAATTTCCATAGTTCCCCTAGTTGAGGCCGGTGATACGCATGGAAACTTGTCTCTCAACAAATTCCCCTTCGACAAGTATACCGAATTATCGTCAAGTAATAACTCACAAAAGAGTGAGGTCGAATCCCACAGAGATTAACGAATTAAGCAATTAATGGTTAATTGATTATCCTAGTTAGACGAATCAGATTGGAGTGATAAGCAACAAGGAAATGTAAATGGCATAAAAGTAAAGAAAGCAATAAAGTGCAGAAAAGTAAAATGGCAAGAAAAGTAAATGTAAGAACTAAAAATAAAATGAACATTGGGATCAAGAGATATTGCAATCCTCCGGATCAAGTTCATTCTCATCTCTTCCTCAATCAATGCGTTCATTGATCTCCTTGGCAATCTTAAGTGATCGAATTACAATTTCTTGTAATTCAATCTCTCAAATCTTGATCAATAGCCAATTCCTTGGTCAATTGCTCATGAGAAGAGATGAAGTATGGTCACTGATTATACCACATGCTTTCCCAAATCAAGTGTTGGTAGGGTTATAGTCACATACCCATCCAACCCCAATTTGGTCCAACATGAAAAAGCATTTCTAGCATGATCTCTTCATTCCTCTTCCAAGGTTCAGAAGAGATCCAAGTATGAATAACTTCTTTTCCAAGATAACTACCCAATTGGATGAAGATTGAAAGCTTTCTAGTAAAATCAAGAGAGAAGATAGAAGAAGAATAATGAAAACTAATATTGATCTATCAAATTACAACAGAGCTCCCTAACCCAATGAAAAGAGTTAGTTGATCATTGCTCTACCAAAATAGAAAAGAAAGAAAGTGCAGAAAAGTAAAGATGAATATTAAAACTAGAATTGAAACTTCAAAATTCATAAATGAGGAGTACAAAAAAAAGAAAGAGAAGTAAAAGTGTGTGAGGGGAGGGAGTCCGAAGACCCCTCTCTAATCCCCTATTCCCGAATGTTCTTTGAATGTAAAAGCTAAGGCCCTTATATAGGCTCTCCTAAATTACAAAATGAAATTAAAAGCAATTTACAATTAAATGAAAGTTCCTATTCTAGATTCTTCTTGTGGCCTTGATTGGTTGACACTTGTGGGCTTGCTTCCTTGAGGTTGGGTGGTCCTTGAAAGAGAATCAAGTTGAGGTCCAGGTGCTAATGTCAGTGCTAACGTTAGCCACACTAACGCTACAAGTGTGGCGTTATTGCTGAAGTTAGTGTGGCTAACGTCACACTTGCTACCCAGTTGGTGTTTTTGGGGCTTAAAAGATGCCTCTGGTTTGTGCTCCAATTTTATTCCCACTATATAGTATTATATATCATTGGAAAGCTCTGAATGTCAGCTTTCTAACGCAACTAAAATCACCTCAATTGGACTTCTGTAACTCAAGTTTTGCTCCTTTGAATGGGACAGGGTTGCTGGCATAGTGGCTGGCGTTATTGGCAAACGTGAGTGCTGATGACATGTTACCATGTCATGTTTTTCTATGCCTTTTTCCTTTGGTTTCAATAGGTTTTATGCACTTTCTTGATCCATAAGCAAGCCAAATGGGTAGATTTTCATGTTTCCTTTGATTTAATCAACCATGTATGAATTCATGCTATTTCATGAGGTTTTATGCTAAAATTGTCACATATTATGAAAGAATGAATATCTCATGATTTTGAGCATAGCTTTGATGAGTTTGGTTGATTAATGATAGGTGAAGAAAGCTTGGAGAAAGGTTGAAGCAAAGAGGAATGGCTAGGAGTGAAGAGAGGACAATGGAATAAGTGAAATTGAACCAGGAAGCAAGAAGTTAGCCCCAACGTTAGCCCCCTAACTTGGAGGCTAACGTTGGAACTTGGAATTTCCTCCCTGGCCATCCCACGTTTGCGCCAACGTTAGCCCCCTAACTTGGAGGCTAACGTTGGCACATGAATTCCTCCCTGGCCATCCAACGTTTGCGCCAACGTTAGCCCCCTAACTTGGAGGCTAACGTTGGCACATGAAGACATAAGGGAGAGGGGCCAACGTTTGCGCCAACGTTAGCCCCCTAACTTGGAGGCTAACGTTGGCGCCACACACCACAAGGCATACAAGGGGTATACTTCCAACAAGAATAACTTGAGCTACAGAGCTCCAAATGAGGTGATTCAAGAAGCATTGGAAAATAGGAATCAAGAGCTTTCCAAGCATATATGGCACTGTATGGTGGACACTAAAATTGAGGGAGAAAACTGCCCCACAATGTGCATAAACGAACATGGTGGCAACCTGCAGTGAGGCCAACTGACCTCTGTACCTTCAAAGGAGTATAACTCAAGTTGTAGAGCTCCAAATAATGTGCTCCCAATGGCATTGGAAAGTAGACATCCAGGGCTTTCCAACAATGTATAATAGTATGGGGTGGACAATACGTTTGAGCCTCCAAAACTGGCGTTTTCGCCAACGTTTGAGGGCTAACGTCACCTCAAACGCTGCACACCAAAGCCAGCGACCATGCCCTCTTCAAATGATCATAACTTGAGTTGAAGATGTCCAATTGAAGTGATTCCAAGTGGGTTAGAAATCTGACATTCAGAGCTTTCCAACCATATATGATAGTCTATATTGGGCATAAATTTGGCAACATGACAAGAGGACAAAGTTGGCGCCATAAATGTGCATAAGGGAGGCCAACGTTAGGGTCAAAGTTAGACCCCTAACGTTGGCACCAACGTTCATACCAGCAAGTTTTGTGGGCTGCTATGAAAAGTTGGAGCCAAAGTTAGACCCCTAACTTTAGCTCCAACTTTTGGTCCAACTTTTGCAAACTCAACCCGGTTCAATTCGGTTCCTCTTCAAACTCCAAGAGCAATCAACCAAGGCCTTTATCAACCCAATTCCATCAAGAGCAAGGGCCCAAATGATCATCACTCAAAGGCACAAGAAATAGATAAAATAGGAATTTCATTGTAATTTGTT
This sequence comes from Arachis hypogaea, assembly GCF_003086295.3. Classification (NCBI taxonomy): domain Eukaryota; kingdom Viridiplantae; phylum Streptophyta; class Magnoliopsida; order Fabales; family Fabaceae; genus Arachis; species Arachis hypogaea. Next base: position 95,086,503 of record NC_092051.1, on the reverse strand, counting down.
TTTAATTTCATTTTCATTTCCATTTTGTAAATCCTATATAAGGCATCATTTTCATATTTGTGAGGAGGCTGGCTCCACTAGGGAGCACTAGAATTTGAGAGCTCTCTCTCTTTAATTTTCTTTGTTTTGAATCTTGGGTGGAGAATTGAAGGTGTTCTGTTTCATTCTCCCTCTGAGATTTCTCTTTGTTTTTCTTGCTGCTTTTAATTCACTGCACTTCAAAATTTCAATTCTGTTTTGATTCCCAGCATCCAATTTCCTTTATTCTTCCTGCAATTTAAATTTCCAGTTGCGTGATCTATTGCTCTTTTTAATTTCCCATAACCATTGAACGGATGATGATGCCCCTTGAAGCACATCAAGGCCGAAGGCCACATGGAGGAAGGGAAAGAGAAGAGCAAATGGAAGAAGATGAGCCACACATAGAAGAAGAGCCACAAGAGGAGGAGGAGCAGCCACACTTTTTCCCACATGGCAATATGGATATGACTCAAATGCAAGAAGCAATAGGGAGATTGTCTCAACAGTACACGAGAATCCAAGAGAGGCAAGAGGAATACCATTCTCTGTACATGCAAAACCAACAAGCACAAGAAGAAAGAGAGCTAAGAATAATAAACAAACAAAATGAATTCGAGTCAAGATTTCTTGCGATGCAAGAAGAACATGCCTTTCAATCTCATGAATCTTTTGGGAAGTTGGAACAAATGCAAGCTGAAAGTTTGAAGGCTTTCAAGGAGTTCACAACACTCCAAGAAGCAAGGTATGAAGTGCAAGCCGATTATAATGTCAATAGCCAAATCAAACTAAACTATATTGGAGAACATATGCACAACATGGATCCGGCATTCCCAACTTTTGATGAATTTTTCAAAATGAGAAGTGAGGTAGAAGTGAACAGGGCTATGAGACTTGAAGATAGAGTGGAGGAGGCTATGAATAATGCTGGCTTTGGCAAGATCAACAGGCACCAAACAAGGATGGTGGAAACACTAGCAGCCAAGTATATGAAAGGAGAAAGAAGAGGCATGACAAATGAAAGGTGGACTTGCTCCTTGTTCAAAGAAAAAAGCATGCATTCTATCTGTTCTAAGTTGTCTTTGCATTTCTAAATAGTCCTCTTTAATTATAAGTCTTTGCATTATGTTTGTTTCTTTTAAAATAAATAGGCTAGTTTATGTGTGTACTTGTATGTTATTTTCACTTGACAAAAAGCATGTGTTGTCCCCTGCATCTTTAAATTCAATAAAAGAACAGTTTGAATGTGAAGCAAGATAATCTCTGTTAGTTAGAAGTAGAATAAAAGTAAGTGGTGGTATGTGTGTGATTGTATAATAGCTCACTTTTAGTGAATAAAGAGCTAGGATATCTCCTTCTAAGTAAAGAGTGGCCTACTGTCTATGAATCTCAATTGAATTAAATTCCTTGGTTAGAAAGAAAAACAAAAAGAAGGAAAGAACAAAGAGAGCCAAAAAGTAGCAAAACAAAAGAAAAACAAAAAGAAACAAAGCTGGACACCAATAGCTTGAACCTTAAAATATATGCCTGTGATGTCTTTGTACTAGGATCTGCTTGGATTAGTAAGCTCTTAGGAGTGCCTCAACACTTGGTGACTTGGGTTAACTAACCCGGGATCATCAGCTGAAAGTCCACTATCAAGAGCAACCTAACTACAAGGCATTTAGTAGCCCAAAGAGGTGCTGGGCATCAATGTTTTAAGAAGGAATGTGAGCCAAGTGTCTATGGTGAATAATGTGTCAAGTATAAAGAAAAGAAAATGAACTTGCTACACATGACACTCAAATAAAGCTTTTGAATAAAGTAATAGCCAAGGATAAAGGAATAATGAGAGGTCATAGCAGTATGTCACTTGAAGCTTGAAGGAGACTTTCTAGGCCTAGAAATCAATAAGAAGTGAGTATTTACATATCCACACAAAACCCCATGAACTATCAAAAATACTCTGCTAGCATGAACTTCCTCTTCCATTTCATTCTTTCTTCTTAATAATTCATTTCTTGCTTGGGGACAAGCAAGCTTTAAGTTTGGTGTTGTGATGACAAGTCATCCTAGCCTATTTTAGCTAGTCTTTTTCTTTTGTTTTCATTAGAATTATGCACTTTCTTGAGCTACAAGCAAGCTAATTGAGTAGATTTTCATGTTTCCCTTGATTGAACCAACCATATATGAATTTATGCTATTTCATGAGGTTTTATGCTATATTAGTTGCATATTGTGAAAGAATGAATATCTCATGATTTTGAGCATAGCTTTGATGAGTTTGGTTGATTAATGATAGGTGAAGAAAGCTTGGAGAAAGGTTGAAGCAAAGAGGAATGGCAAGGAGTGAAGAGAGGACAATGGAATAAGTGAAAATTGAACCAGGAAAGCATGAAGTTAGCCTCAACGTTAGCCCCCTAACTTGGAGGCTAACGTTAGGCATGAAGATTACTCCCTGGGCTCCCCACGTTTGAGCCAACGTTAGCCCCCTAACTTGGAGGCTAACGTTGGCACATGAACATTCAAGGAAGAGGCCAACGTTAGCTCCAACGTTAGCCCCCTAACTTGGAGGCTAACGTTGGAACTTGAGAGTTTCTCCCCTGGGCACCAATGTTTGCGCCAACGTTAGCCCCCTAACTTGGAGGCTAACGTTGGCACATGAATTACAAAGGGGGAAGGACCAACGTTTGCGCCAACGTTAGCCCCCTAACTTGGGGGCTAACGTTGGCACATGAAGACACAAGGGAGAGGCACCAACGTTTGCGCCAACGTTAGCCCCCTAACTTGGAGGCTAACGTTGGCGCCACTAGCATAATAGCAAGGCCAACGTTAGGGTCAAAGTTAGACCCCTAACGTTGGCACCAACGTCCATACCAGCAGAATATGCTTTGCTGCTATGAAAAGTTGGAGCCAAAGTTAGACCCCTAACTTTGGCTCAAACGTTAGGTCCAACTATGGCTAACTTCAAAACCGGTTCAATTGGTTCACTTTGGTTCTTCTTCAAACTTCAAGAGCAATCAACCAAGGCCTCTTTCAACCCAATTCCACCAAGAACAAAGGCCCAACTCAAGGCTTGAAGATCATTTTGGAAAGTGTATAAATAGGATAGAATTCAAGTTATTCAGGGAGCTTTCCTTTTAGAATTTTCAAAATAGTTTTCGGAGAGCTTTTGAACTTGAGTGAACTTTAATTTCTTGCTTTCATTTCTTTCAATTTCATTTTACATTTGTCTTGGATCTTGGATTGGAGAATTGAAGAAATTCTGTTTCAATCTCAATCTTGGATCTCTCTGTTTCTTTACTGTTAATTGAATTTCATTTCCGGTTCATTGTTCTTCATCTCTTTTCTTTGCAATTTACAATTTCCTTGCTATTGTTCTTGTTGGATCTAGGAAGGCATTGAGATCTAGACTTGGTTTTCTAGTCTCTGGGTCCTGAGATCTGAATTTCTCATTTAAATTCCCTGTTTATTGCTTTTTCTGTTCATTTACTTTACTGCTTCAAGATCCGGTTCAATCCCAATTCCCTTTCCCTCTTCTGTTTGATGCAATTTAGTTTTTCCTTGTTTAAATTCTGCAAATCCATTCTCCTATTCCCTTTACATTTCAAGCACTTTATATTCCTTGCACTTTAAGATTCCGCAATTTACATTTCTTGCACTTTAAGTTTATGCCATTTAATTTCTTGTTCTTTAAGTTTCAGCAATTTATTTCTTGTTCTCTTTACTTCAATGCAAATTACATTCTGCAAGTCACACAATCATTAACCAAATCTTGATTCGCTTGACTAAATCAACCACTAAACTAAAATTGCTCAATCCTTCAATCCCTGTGGGATCGACCTCACTCCCGTGAGTTTTTATTACTTGATACGACCCGGTACACTTGCCGGTTGGATTTGTATGTTTTGGGAGAGATTTATATTTCCTCCAAAATATCTCATCAAGTTTTTGGAGCCGTTGCCGGGGATTGATTAGATTGACAATGATTAAGTGAGGTGGTAATCTAGATCAAGCACTTTTTCTTTAATTTTGACTAACCCACTAACTGTTTGAATTTTTGCTTAAGCTAACTAAAACTTCATTCTAGCAGTAGATTGAAGTGTAACTGGTTTGTGTGCTCTTATGTTCTACTTGTATGTCAGGTACAAGAAGAGCCATACCCAATTTTCATGAACAAGACGAAAGAACTCTCAGGAGGTTAAGAAGAGCTGAAAGAGGGAAAAGTATTGTTGGAGAAGAGGAATCAGATGAAGAATTCCACGAGATGGAAGGAGATACATCTAATCCAGGAGAAGGAGTCAATAATCAACCACAACAGAGGAGAGTGTTGGCTTCCTATACCTTTGCAAATGCTAGACATTGTGGAAGTAGCATTCTCACCCCTAATGTCAATGCAAATAACTTTGAACTGAAGCCACAACTCATCACATTGGTCCAGAACAATTGCTCATTTGGGGGAGGACCATTGGAGGACCCAAATCAACATCTATCTACCTTCTTAAGGATCTGTGACACTGTCAAATCCAATGGCGTGAATCCTGAAACCTACAAGCTTCTGCTGTTCCCATTCTCATTAAGAGATAAGGCTGTACAATGGCTGGAAACTTTTCCCCAAGGAAGTATCACTAGTTGGGATGACTTGGTGACTAAATTTCTAGACAAATTCTATCCACCCCAAAGAGTCATCAGGCTGAAAACCGAGGTGCAGACATTCACACAATTAGATGCTAAATCCTTGTATGAAGCATGGGAGAGGTACAAAGCCTTAATCAGAAAGTGTCCTCCAGAGATGTTCAATGAATGGGACGTGCTGCAAAATTTCTATGAAGGCCTGACATTGAAATCTCAGGAGGCATTAGATCATTCTGCTGGAGGTTCACTACAACTGATGAAAACTGCTGAGGAAGCTCAGAATCTTGTGGACATGGTGGCCAACAACCAATATTTCTTTGCTCATCAAAGAAACTGCCAACCATCACATAGGAGAGGAGTAATGGAGCTAGAAGGAGTGGATTCAATCCTAGCTCAAAACAAGATGATGCAGCAGCAAATTCAACAACAATTTGAGCAAATGGCTAAGAGGATTGATAGTCTCCAAGTTGCAGCAGTTAACACCAGCCAACCATCAACCACATGGGGGCAAAGTGAAGAAACTCAAGAAGAACAACAACAAGAGCAAGTACAGTATATGCACAACCAAGGACCAAATGAAGTGTATGGTGATACATACAATCCATCCTGGAAAAACCACCCAAACCTCAGATGGGGAGATAACCATACCCAAAACCAACAACCATGGCAGAGGAAATCAAACCAACACAACCCAAGAAGCAACCAAAATCACAACCAGCAGCAAACTAACCAAAACCCCTACAGAAAACCTCAAAACAACTACCCCAACCTCAACCAATACCAATCTAATAACCAACCCACCAACCAAAACGCCTACCATCCACCACCCACATCTCATAACCCACCTCAAGTATCACCTGAAGCCCAAAGAATCACTCACTTGGAAGCCATGATAGACAAAATGTTGAAACACCAAGAAATGGTAGCCAAGAATCAGGAAGCCTCTATAAAGAGCCTAGAGAGACAGATGGGGCAACTCTCCAAGCAAGTATCTGTTGAGAGACCTTCAAACGCACTGCCCAGTGACACAATTCCAAATCCCAAGGAGGAATGCAAGGCAATACAATTGAGGAGTGGGAGAACATTAATAAGCAACAACGACACTACAAGGAAGCAAGCAGAGAACATCAAAGAACCAACAGAGGATGAGAATCAAACAAAGGCAGATGAGGATAAGGAGTAAGATGTGATGCCAAACAAAGGCACTGAGAAACTCAAAGAGAAGGACAACCAGCCACATAGCTCAAGGAAGTAGCTCAGGGGCAGCAGCAAATAGGAAAAAGCATCACACCTCCACTGCCTTACCCTCAGAGGTTCAACAAAGAGGTTAAAGACCAGCATTTTCACAAATTCCTTGAGATTTTTAAGAAGTTGGAAATCAATATCCCCTTTGCTGAAGCACTTGAGCAAATGCCTCTATACTCCAAGTTTCTGAAGGATCTCATCAACAAGAAAAGAAGCTGGGATGAGAAAGAAACCATAAAGATTGCTGAGGAATGCAGGGCCTTGATTCAAAAGGGGCTTCCTCCCAAGCTTGAGGACCCAGGGAGCTTCCTGTTGCCTTGCACCATTGGGGAATTGACCATTACTAAAGCAATGTGCGATCTCGGAGCGAGTATTAACTTAATACCATCCTCCTTGGTGAAAAAGCTGCATATAGAGGAGGTCAAACCAATACAAATGTCTCTAGAGCTGGTAGACAAGTCAATGGTATACCCCAGAGGTGTAATTGAAAATCTTTTGGTCAAGGTGGACAGTTTTATATACCCTGCTGATTTTGTGGTTCTAGAATCAAACAATGATGATGGTGACTCTGTTATACTGGGAAGACCATTCTTGGCCACTGCTAGAGCTATCATAGATGTAGAGGAAGGGGAATTAACTCTCAGGATGCATGACCAACGCATCACTCTGAAGGTATTACCAGAGGCACAATTTAGCAAGAAGAAGAAAGACTATATGAAGAGTGACCAGGAAAGTCACAGCAACATCCTAATGCTAAGGACTGTGCAGACTGATGACAAAGCCCAAGAGGATGTTAGAGTATTGGCCACTGAGAAGAGAGGCCCCAAGGAAGCTACAGCCAGAAAAGAAAGATCAACAAAAGGAAAGATGAAGCGCAGAAACAAAGCAAAAAGGGCTGGAAGACTAGAAAGATTCCAATAGAGGGGCTTTCTAAAGGTGACAAAGTGCAACTGATATATCAACAGCTGGGGGCAAATCAACAAACCGAGGATTACTACACTGTCAGCAACATACTATCATTAGAACATGCTGAAATTGAACACCAGAGAACAAAGAAGAGGATCACAGTCAGGGGAGACAAATTGAGGCCTACAAGCACCAACCACCATAAAAGAAAGCTAAATGTCAAGCTAGTGACAATAAAAGAGCGCTCCATGGAGGCAACCCATGATTTAAGATTCATGTCATTTTAAATTCAATAAGTTATGATCACTTGATGCATGAATTCTTTTCTCTTTTCATGAACACGTCCATTTATTGCATGCATTATTTTGAAACATATGCTAAGTTTGTGTGTCTTCAAGCACACTCAACCAATATTACAAAGGATTTTGTTTACATGCTTAAAATATTTTGATAGAGCATATGGCTGAACACTAAGTTTGGTGTCCACATAGCTTCATGAAAATTTGAAATCATGCATCAATAATCATACATGTGTTATTTTCCAAAACCTTATAAATAGAAAAATTCTTATTCGTAATGAGGCATTAATTGTGATGTACCCTTTGACAAGAAACAAGTTTGGTGTTCATCAAACCTTGATGCACCGATTCAAGGATACAATTAATCCTTCATTCAAAAAAAAAAAAAAGAGAAAAGAAAGTATGATGAAACAATTCTTATGAACATTTAAACTTCACTAATTGGAGGAAGAAACTCATTTTCTTTATACATTACCAAACATCAAGTTTGGTGTCCTCCAAAGGAAGTGTCACGGTTCACATGAGATAAGAATTGGTGGTTCACATATTTTTACTAAAAAGAACAATATTGCCACGGTTGGATAAGACTAATGTATGTTGTCTTGTTGTGATGACTAGGAGGTCAAAGAATCTTCAATGAAAAAGACAAGACAAAGGAAGCATGCATAAGGACAAAATCCTATCACATGCTTCAAGTAAGAAATCTGCCACTCCTTGAGAATGATCACGGCAAAGGCAAGGGAAGGAGCAAATTTTGTCTTCATTCATCCATACATGCACACCCTTGATTCCCATAGTGTCTAATTGCATCCTAGCCCTTCATTGCTCATTTAAAAGCATACCACCTTCAAGCCATGCACATAACCGAATCACTCCTCAACATAACAAGCCTTGTGCAACCTTTCTTCTACTTTAAACTCCAACACTTAAACTTCTCTTCATAATTCTTGTCATAACAAGTTCGGTCCGAATCTCTTTTCCTCCAACCACACATCAAACTCTCCAACATTCTTCACATTCCCTCTCAACCAACCAAGTGATCATGGCATCCTCCTCAAGAACCAAACGACGAAAAGGAAAAGATCCAATAGTGGAGGAAGAAACACATGAATATGACCAATGGAGGTTCAAGTCTTGGTCTCATCAAATGCAAATTCAATGGATGAACGAGAAAAAAATCTATCCTGAAATTCCATTCGTGTTGCCGGATGATGGATGTCAAGAAATAAAGAACAAAATCCGGAAGAGGAGATGGGAGGAACTTACATCGCCAGCCACCCGAGTTAATACCAACATCATAAGAGAGTTCTATGCAAATGTCCCAAGGATTGACATGCATGAACCCCCAACGTACAAGAGCTATGTGCGTGGGGTGGAAGTAGACTTTAGCCCGGAGGCAATCAAAAAGTCTTGAAACTAAAGTCAGTCCGCTTTGATGAACCGGGATACCAACAAAGATTGACTGAGGATCAAGATTATGAGGAGATTGCAAGAGACATTTGTTTTGAGAACTCAGAATGGGAAGGAGACAACAAGAACAGATACAAGTTCCTGAAGAGATGTAACCTCATTCCGGAAGCAAAAGGATGGTATGAGTTGATGAAAAGTCAATTCTGGGGACAGTGAACACCTCAGAAGTTAACAGGGAGAGAGCCTTAATGCTGCATTGTATCATGGTGGGTGGAGAAATAAGAGTGCATGAAATCCTTGCAAAGACATTCAAAAGATAGCTGAAAAGAATTCGGCCGGATCTTGGTTGTACTATCCGAGCACCATTTGGAAGTTGTGTGCAAAGGCTAAGTTCCATTGGAAGAGGAGAATCCAATGTGGTTAAGCCAAGGCATGCCCATAACATTGAACGATGATGATGCCCCTTGAAGCACACAAGGCCGAAGGCCACATGGAGGAAGGGAAAGAGAAGAGCAAATGGAAGAAGATGAGCCACACATAGAAGAAGAGCCACAAGAGGAGGAGGAACAGCCACACTTTTTCCCACATGGCAATATGGATATGACTCAAATGCAAGAAGCAATAGGAGATTGTCTCAACAGTACACGAGAATCCAAGAGAGGCAAGAGGAATACCATTCTCTGTACATGCAAAACCAACAAGCACAAGAAGAAAGAGAGCTAAGAATAATAAACAAACAAAATGAATTCGAGTCAAGATTTCTTGCGATGCAAGAAGAACATGCCTTTCAATCTCATGATCTTTTGGGAAGTTGGAACAAATGCAAGCTGAAAGTTTGAAGGCTTTCAAGGAGTTCACAACACTCCAAGAAGCAAGGTATGAAGTGCAAGCCGATTATAATGTCAATAGCCAAATCAAACTAAACTATATTGGAGAACATATGCACAACATGGATCCAGCATTCCCAACTTTTGATGAATTTTTCAAAATGAGAAGTGAGGTAGAAGTGAACAGGCTATGAGACTTGAAGATAGAGTGGAGGAGGCTATGAATAAGGCTGGCTTTTGGCAAATCAACAGCACCAAACAAGGATGGTGGAACACTAGCAGCCAAGTTATGAAAGGAGAAAGAAAGGCATGAAAATGAAAGGTGGACTTGCTCCTTGTTCAAAAAACATGCATTCTATCTGTTCTAATTTCTTTGCATTTTTAATAGTCCTTTAAAAAGTCTTTGCATTATGTTTGTTTCTTTTAAAATAATAGGCTAGTTTATGTGTGTCTTGTTGTTATTTTCACTTGACAAAAGCATGTTTGTCCCCTCATCTTTAAATTCAATAAAAGAACAGTTTGAATGTGAAGTGAAATTCTCTGTTAGTAGAAGTGAATAAAAGTAAGTGGTGGTATGTGTGTGATTGTAAATAGCTCACTTTTAGTGAATAAAGAGCTAGGATATCTCCTTCTAAGTAAAGAGTGGCCTACTGTCTATGAATCTCAATTGAATTAAATTCCTTGGTTAGAAAGAAAAACAAAAAGAAGGAAAGAACAAAGAGAGCCAAAAAGTGGCAAAACAAAAGAAAAAAAAAAGAAACAAAGCTGGACACCAATAGCTTGAACCTTAAAATATATGCCTGTGATGTCTTTGTACTAGGATCTGCTTGGATTAGTAAGCTCTTAGGAGTGCCTCAACACTTGGTGACTTGGGTTAACTAACCCGGGATCATCAGCTGAAAGTCCACTATCAAGAGCAACCTAACTACAAGGCATTTAGTAGCCCAAAGAGGTGCTGGGCATCAATGTTTTAAGAAGGAATGTGAGCCAAGTGTCTATGGTGAATAATGTGTCAAGTATAAAGAAAAGAAAATGAACTTGCTACACATGACACTCAAATAAAGCTTTTGAATAAAGTAATAGCCAAGGATAAAGGAATAATGAGAGGTCATAGCAGTATGTCACTTGAAGCTTGAAGGAGACTTTCTAGGCCTAGAATCAATAAGAAGTGAGTATTTGCATATCCACATAAAACCCCATGAACTATCAATAATACTCTGCTAGCATGAACTTCCTCTTCCATTTCATTCTTTCTTCTTAATAATTCATTTCTTGCTTGGGGACAAGCAAGCTTTAAGTTTGGTGTTGTGATGACAAGTCATCCTAGCCTATTTTAGCTAGTCTTTTTCTTTTGTTTTCATTAGAATTATGCACTTTCTTGAGCTACAAGCAAGCTAATTGAGTAGATTTTCATGTTTCCCTTGATTGAACCAACCATATATGAATTCATGCCATTTCATGAGGTTTTTGCTATATTGTTGCATATTATGAAAGAATGAAATCTCATGATTTTGAGCATAGCGTTGATGAGTTTGGTTGATTAATGATAGGTGAAGAAAGCTTGGAGAAAGGTTGAAGCAAAGAGGAATGGCTAGAGTGAAGAGAGGACAATGGAATAAGTGAAATTGAACCAGGAGGCATGAAGTTAGCCCCAACGTTAGCCCCCTAACTTGGAGGCTAACGTTAGGCATGAAGATTACTCCCTGGGCTCCCCACGTTTGAACCAACGTTAGCCCCCTAACTTGGAGGCTAACGTTGGCAGAGAACTTCCGAGACCAACGTTGCCCAACGTTAGCCCCTAACTTGGGGCTAATTGGACATGAAATTCAAGGAGGCAAAAGTTGCCCCAACGTTAGCCCCCTAACTTGGAGGCTAACGTTGGAACTGAGATTTCCCCTGGGCACCAACGTTTGCGCCAACGTTAGCCCCCTAACTTGGAGGCTAACGTTGGCACATAAATACAAAGGGGAAGGGCCAACGTTTGCGCCAACGTTAGCCCCCTAACTTGAGGCTAACGTTGGCGCCACTAGCATATAAGCAGGCCAACGTTAGGGTCAAAGTTAGACCCCTAACGTTGGCACCAACGTCCATACCAGAAGAATTTGCTTGCTGCTATGAAAAGTTGGAGCCAAAGTTAGACCCTAA